>NW_024879704.1:0-92300 GCF_900700415.2 Clupea harengus | reverse complement strand
AGTAAGAAACGATCTCCACCTTATTAATGAACACCTGAAAATGGGTTCTTACACAGCCGAAGTGTTCTCAGCTGTGCGGATTGAGGATGAGGATTCCTAAATTAAACGCACCTGGATTTGCATACACGCCCCGCCAGGGCACGCAACCGTAGTGACGTGTGCCGTCAGCCCTTCTAACACAGAGCGGCCCGTGGGGCATCTGGTAGTTTTGAGGAATTGCATTTAAGAAAACTCTGGGCCATTTACGACTGTTATTTCGCGTGACAGTGACAGTGATACAAGGTAAGTTGTGGCCTTGACTTGGCCAATGTTAGCTTGCTTTTCACAAATGAGGTAACGTTCACTTCCAACATGCCTAGCTAACGTTAGGTAGATAAATGTCCAAAATTGAGACCGTTATGATCTGGTAAAATAAGCAAGCTGGCACTGTTGTCATCATCGAGATGATCTATTTTAACATAGCCGTAGTCACTTGTTTACAATCGATGAGCAAGCTATCCATGGTGGTAGTTGTAAAGAGGGCAATCTTATGATTTCTAATAACTTATGTAAAATAAGTTAACCAGCTAGCTTGTTATGCTAAAATCACCGTGTTACACACAACACTAACATTATAAACAATGTTAATATGTTATCTAGATTAGATAGTGAGGTCATAATAACACATGAGTATACTGATATTGTTTTTTATTATCATGTGACTATAATGCACCCGGGCCAGCAGAGTTAGTTTAGGTTCTGTTACTTAACTTATTGTTTTGTTAGTCACCTTCAACACCCCTACACACACACAATCACACACCCAGCATGCAACACTACTGATACCACTGATGTTCACACCCCATCATATGTTCTATTCTGTTCATTTCTACAATATAGTTCATACTAATTCTACCCTCTGATTCCAGTTTCTTTATTGTGTGGATATTCATTCCTTAAGGTTCTGTAGTTATACGTATAACCATCTGATACTAGCCCAGAGTTAAGCCTATTCATCTAGCAAACTATACCTACCTTGGAGTGTTACAATAGCCAGTATCATTTTTATTCCATGTGTCCACCCAGGCAAATTGGTGGATCCAAATGTTATTAAAAAAATATATATATGATGTAATTTCTTTGTAATAATCCAAAATAATGTTAAGTGTATGGGTATTTTTCCAAGTAGGCCACTGACTGGTCGATACGTGCGATGCATTGAATGGGCAAGGCGCCGTGTATTGAGTGGGCAGCGCGCCGTGTCAGGAGTTGGTTGATAGCTAGCTAGTAACTGCATCAGCCTCATTACTTACTAAACTGATCAGATTTAGATAAATAACATGTATAGTGAAAAAGAAAACTGAAAATGGGTCACTTTGTTTTTATTCTCACTTCTAATTATTTTTTGTTCGTCTCTACTAGTTATTCAAACCCCTCCATTCTTTTTTGAGCTGTAAGCTCATGGTAACAACAGTAGCTAAAGACAATCAATAGCAAGATAACCATTTATAATATATTTAAAACCTCATATTGGAAAGGCATTCAGCAGATTATTCGACAACCAGCTAGTATGTTGTGATGTTAAATTTTAAGCTGGTACAGCTTTTAAGCTGTAGAAAGCCAATCACAATGAAATCTGTGCTCATATAGGACCATAGTATAGGACATCAATACTACATAAAATGTATAGTAGATGTGCAGTAGCTAGTCCGTATGTAGTTCACACTGGGATATTGAGGAATTGAAGGACAAAAGTTGTCTGCATACAAGTGGTGGTGTTTGTATAGGTAGTCTGACATAAGATCGATTACTACCCTCTATCCCAAACCAAATATCATCTGCCACACACCCCTCGTTGCCTGTTTATACATTGAATGCTAAACAGTATCCTTTCAGGGAGTCACAGAGACACCAGATCTTAATACCCCATCTGACATGTTTCTTAGGCATATACTGTTTCCAAAGTAACATGCCGTCAAATTTAATCATGGCTTCACCTACAGAGATTTTTCTATGGTCGAAGAAGTTTTAGGACGTTCTCCTGGAGGACACACATTACAGTTTTTTCCAATCACTTTTAAACTTGTGTCAATACCATGTACACTTTTTCCAAAGCTCTTCACACAGTGGGCTTAACAGACACACACCTCAGCATATCAGTTAACCTTTGGTGCAAAATGCACTACAACCACCAAAACACTTCATACTTCACCCAAAAGTTTCTTTTCTGTCCAAATACAGCATATTTCCATGTACAGTAATCTAAATTACTGTAAGTTAGGTTTTAAACTGAAAGTTAACTGTTTTGAACAGAGTATCTAAACATCGGCAAAAAAATGCTGTAGATGCACAGTGTTTTGTTGGTAGTGAACCTTGACTGAGACAGGTATCCATGAATTTCGGAAGAAGTGGTCATTGACTGCATTTGTATAGGCATAGGGGCAAGTATTCAGTTTGTTTCACATAGTCTACTGGTATGCTCGATGTGTTAAGTGTTTTGGAAATGTGTACATGGTATTGAGATGAGTACAAATTATTGGAAAAACCGTAAGAACAAACTTTTCTGTTGGTTTGTTGATATCAGTTTTGTGTGGCAAGATTGACAGGTGTGATAAGTGGTACAGTGGTAAGTGTTGTTGGCTAACAAGTAGCTGACCTGGGTTCAATTCCTGGGCAATGAAATTATATTGTAAGTCACTTTGGATACATATTTGTTGTAGTTCCCTTTTTGGGTCACTTTGTCTTGTTGATGGCCCATGAATTTCATATGCAGCCGTAATAGTGGGAAAATGTCTTCAGTGACACTTACATCTATATTTTACACACATGTGCATTTTAACACAAATGCTGTACTGCAGTATAGTTGGCAGCAAGGCTGCAAACAAACAAAACAAAGATGGAAACGAAATACATTTATGAATATTAGTAAAAAAAACAAAATCTGTCTTCAAGTGTATGATTTCATTTGTCTGTGAAAATACAGCATCTTTCCATCTAAATTGTGTCTGGTTTTAAACTGAAAGTTAACTGTTTTGAACAGAGCATCTAAATATCTGAAAAAATGCTGTAGTTGCACAGCGTTTTGCTGGTGGTGAACATTGACTGAGACAGATATCCATGAATTTTGGAAGAAGTGGTCATTGACTGCATTTTGTATCTAAGCAATGGAAAAGTATCCCATTTAGTTCAAATAGTCTACTGATATGCTGGATGTGTTAAGTGTTTTGAGAAAGTGTACATGGTATTGAACCAAGTGTGAAAATGATTGGAAAAAACTGTAATGGTCTCACTTTCTGAAGCTTGTCACCTGAGTCTGCTATCCCTGGGTTTGAACAGGGTAGGTATCTGCATAACTCCTCATACCTATTTCGTGGCATGGTGTCTGCCACATAGGACACTTGTAAGGCTGGATCAGATGAACAGTAGTCAAGATAAGAGGGTAAATGATGGATACCCATGAGCGTGTTTATTCCCACAAACACCTTCACCTCCTCCACAAATGTATTGCACCAGGATGCATTTGAAGAGGCATAGAGGTTGGTGTTTTCCACCAAATTAGCAAAAATGTTGGTTATCTATATGGTTTAGTAGTGTTATTATTTAAATATTAAGTTTAATATGTATTTATTTATTTACAAAATATAAAACAAATACTAATTAAATACATTAAGATGATAGTAAATGTAATATATAGGTCTGCAATACGGTTCAAAACTTATGAATTTGAACTTTAGGGTGTATGTAAAGCTATGTATTTTAATATTTGTAGATGTCACTAATACATATTTGATATAATATTAACAAACAATGTATGCCCTTTCAAACAAAACAAACTTGTAATTGTAATTTTTCTTTTGTTTTCTAACTGTAACTGTTTGTTTACAGAATAACAAAAAAATACAGGCATTCTCTTGTTTTCGCAGTAAAATGCTGCAGTGTTCTAGAATTCTATTGGGGTATAGAGGGTTAATGGCTAATGCCGCTGTCATGGTAAAAAGTGACCGGGTGCCAAAAAGAGCCCGGGTGATGTAATATTGACTTTTGAACGACTCTTGAGTGACAGTTGCTATACCAACACTAGCATTACGTAACCCGGACACTTTTTGGTCAGTCTCAAGAGTCGTTCGAAAGCCATCAGCTACTTGTTAGTCACTTAATATTGTGCCTAAAACTATTAAGTATTGCGTTCTAGCTACACCTGCCGGTATCCTGTACATCAACATTTGCAGTCAATACTACTTTTTGAATCGCTATATATTGTGGCTAAACAAATTTTTACCCGGTAAATAAAGTGTTCCATTTTAGCCGTTTACATCATCATTTGCATTGAAATTGTTTAGAGTAGAAATTCGTTTTTATGAAAAGGAGAACACATACTGATATACGGTGCTTGTTTATCTACCGTTTTAGCAAGCCAGCCAGTTACTTTGCTAACATCTTAAATAATATACGGTGCTTGTTCATCTACCTTTTTAGCAGGCCAGCCAGTTAATTTGCTCACATCTTAAATAATATACGGTACGGTGCTTGTTCATATACCTTTTAAGCAAGCTAGCCAGTTCATTTAATAACATCAATGACATGTACTTTTCAATTTGTAGCCAAGCATGGTTAAATCTCTTTGTGATTGTATTGAGCAAATTAACCACTGGATGTCTCAGAACTTTCTCCAGCTAAACAAAGACAAAACTGAAGTAATAGTTTTTGGTAAAAAGGAGGAAAGATGTAAGATAGCCACCCTTCTTAACAAAAAAGGACTTAAAGCAAAGGATACTGTCAGAAATCTTGGTGTCCTCTTAGACAGTGATCTAAATTTTAACAGCCACATGAAAGCAATTACTAAATCTGCGTTCTACCATCTCAAAAACATTGCCAAACTTAGGGATTTTATGTCAAAAGATGACTTGGAAAAACTAATTCATGCCCTTATCTCCAGTAGGGTTGATTACTGCAATGGGCTGTTCACAGGCCTTCCCAAAAAAAACCTTAAACAGCTTCAAATGATACAAAATGCAGCAGCCAGAATTCTTACAAAAACAAAAAGAACTGACCACATAACCCCTATACTGAAATACCTGCACTGGCTCCCAGTAAGTTACAGGATTGACTTTAAAGCACTGCTGCTTGTTTTCAAGTCACTTAATGGGATAGGGCCAAAGTATCTATCTGACATGTTTCAGCAGTACGTACCACTCAGATCTCTCAGATCGCAGCATAAATTTCTATTAGTAAAACCCACTGTCCAAACTAAACAGGGTGAAGCAGCACTCAGCCACTATGCGGTTCACCTCTGGAACCAACTTCCAGAAGACATTAAAAACGCTCCAACTACTTTCAGTTTTAAATCTAGACTAAAGACCAAACTTTTCTCAGATGCCTTCTGCTAACTGGCCATGAACAGTTCATTTGAAGTATTATTGCTTACTCTAATAGACTAGTGATTGTTATTATTCTTTTTATGCTTTTATTTCCTATATTTTACTATTTTTATGCCTTAATGTTCTCATGCTTTTATTTTCTGTAATTTACTGTTTTTATGATCATGCATCATGCTTTTTTTAATTAACTTTTTCATGTGAAGCACATTGTTGTGCATGTATGTGAAGCACATTGAATGACCACGGTGTATGAATTGTGCTATATAAATAAAATTGCCTTGCCTTGCCCTTCCCTGGCATTAACTGCGGTCAAGCCAGCCGACACTCGCGTGTCTTCGGTCAAATCAGCCGACACAGAAATTCTACTGCACCTATATACTGATATTTATGGTAAACGCATCCGAACCGCCCAGAACGGGAACGGGGATATTTCAAAGTACAATAAAAACAGTTTGTTCAATAATTCCAGAGTGAGACTGATATGGCTGTTTTCAGGACCTCTCTGACTACCCACACACTCAATATTAGACATTTTTACTGTATAAATTATGATATTTTTTAAAGTAAAGTCAAACATGTGCCCAATCAAATCGGTTCATTTCTGGATATTTCAAAGTACTATAAAAATACTTTTCCCAATAATTCCAGAGTGAGACTGATATGGCTGTGTTCAGGACCTCTCTGACTACCCACACAATTAATATTAGACATTTTGACTGTATAGATTAAGAGATTTTTCAAAGTAAAGTGCAACATTTCTACTGTGGAATACATCATTTCTGGATATTTCAAAGTACAATAAAAACTGTTTGCTCAATAATTCCAAAGTGAGACTGATATGGCTGTGTTCAGGACCTCTCTGACTACCCACACAATTAATATTAGACATTTTTACTGTATAGATTAAGAGATTTTTCAAAGTAAAGTCCAACATTTCTACTGTGTAATAGATCATTTCTGGATATTTCAAAGTACTATAAAAATACTTTTCCCAATAATTCCAGAGTGAGACTGATATGACTGTGTTCAGGACCTCTCTGACTACCCACACAATTAATATTAGACATTTTGACTGTATAGATTAAGAGATTTTTCAAAGTAAAGTCCAACATTTCTACTGTGTAATAGATCATTTCTGGATATTTCAAAGTACTATAAAAATACTTTTCCCAATAATTCCAGAGTGAGACTGATATGGCTGTGTTCAGGACCTCTCTGACTACCCACACAATTAATATTAGACATTTTGACTGTATAGATTAAGAGATTTTTCAAAGTAAAGTGCAACATTTCTACTGTGGAATACATCATTTCTGGATATTTCAAAGTACAATAAAAACTGTTTGCTCAATAATTCCAAAGTGAGACTGATATGGCTGTGTTCAGGACCTCTCTGACTACCCACACAATTAATATTAGACATTTTGACTGTATAGATTAAGAGATTTTTCAAAGTAAAGTGCAACATTTCTACTGTGGAATACATCATTTCTGGATATTTGATTGGCTAAGTGTTTAGTACATAATCCTAGTATTGAAGGTAATGCTGGAGATAACCCTGCAGCTCTGCCGTATAGCGGACACACAGCGAGTGTTAACAACAGAGAACCGACAGACAGCTGATCTGCGGCCCAACCGCAGTCAGTGAGTCAGTCGGTTCCTAATTTAATTAACGAACAGTTTGAAGTTAAATCGACGGTCCAAAGCGGTTTTCTAAAGTCAAGGATGATATCTGTCTCTGCTTCCCGATGAGAGCGGGGTTAAATTCACTTCTGAGGTGTCACAGCCAGGTTCGAATGGAAAGTGCAGATTCCATACATTTACACTTAGATATTTAATTAAAAGACACTTCCTTTGACAACTGAGACATAAGTTACGGGGTTGACTCGTTCAATAAAAAAGGAAAAATCTAACAAATAAAAAAAGTAATTTTTTTATTTACCTTAACCCTGATATCGAACTCGCATTTCCGCCGTTGTCGTAGTCATCATATATGTGACATAGCAGAACACGTTTTCAGTGCTGACCTTCAACTCGTCCGACAACTTTTGCAAACTTTGCAACTTGTTCATTTTCGAATTTCGTTTCTGGTGAGAAACTTTGTCAGCGGATCCTCAATCCAGAATGCCAGCAAGACGAGGGTAAGTACGCAACGATTTAATTGAAAATTACCTGACGGACACAGATACGTTTAAACTATAGTGGGGCTCTGCGCTGTCCCCGGGACTTAAATGGCGGAGGAGAGATAGACAGCCTCACTTCACAACAGCCTTGCTTGCGTTTCATCATATCGTATATCATATCATTATCAACCAGTTTTATAATTGGTTGTCTAGGACATTACATCTTCCCTCTTGACAATCAACATTCATGTACAAACCGTATAACCACAGTACAAATACTTTTGTGCATCCTTATTCTTTTCTTAGTACAAAGTAATGCCAACTTTTTCAAATGTTTATTTTAAAACAGGACAAGACTTGCTTGCTTACAAGGGACATTTTATTTTGTCATTATGCCATATTTTCACTGGGGTATTATTAAAAGGTTTGGTGAATTCACTTAAAAATAAATAATGTTAAGGACCAATATCGCCACAAGCATGAACTTGAATGTGTATTTATTTTACAATCAGTAGACACCAAATATATTCCAATGAGTCTTTATGTTTTTTCCAATTTTAGAGTCTTGGTTTTTCCTGCCTTTGGAAAGGTGAGTCCTTTACAAATTAAAAAAATATATATAAATGACCCAAAAATTGAACTTGTTATTTCAATTTAAGTCCAGAAGAGTTTCCATTATGGCAGAGGCTATTGTGTTGGTCATAGCTAAGCTTCATGCTAAGGCTGAAGAAAAGGATGACACCACTTTCTGGGGTGAGGCATGCCAGGATCTGGGAATTGCTAACAGCAATATCAATAGGAAGAGGCTTAAACATGCATATCATCGACACAGACAGGTAATAAAGGTTGTACTTTCACCATTTCAATATTTATTAGTGTATTATGTCTTCGTAAAGAAATCAATTCATTCCTGAGCTAATTATTCATTTCAAGGTTTTCCTTTGATGTGAAGATGAAAATTCTGAGAATCACTAAAATTGTGTTTCAGATCAATGAAGCAGTGAGCCCTCCAAAAAAGGCAGGGCCAGTTTCCCCACAGCCTGATTTTGATATTTCATGGCCAGTTTCCCCACAGCCTGATTTTGATACTTCATGGCCAGTTTCCCCACAGCCTGATGACATTACTGTAGGGCCAGTGCACCAACAGCCCAATACACAAACATCGACAACTCCAGCGGAAACTGCAGAGGTAAATATTGCAATTTCAATAATGACATAATTGTTATGATATTGCAATGTCAATAATGACATAATTGGATGATCTGAATTTCCCTCTGGATTAATAAAGTATCCATCTATCCATCTATCTATCTATCTATCTATCTATGAAATACAGAATACTGTATCACTTTTTTCAAATCATGGTGATAGAAAGTTCTACAAAAGAACTGTTAGGTATCCAGTAAATAATACCCTGTGACAACAATGGTTAACGTGCATCTACTGTTATAAGGGCAACTTCACAACAACTTGTTCACTGCTTTTACTGTGTTTTACAGTTCCATTGTACAACAGGAAATGGCAATGGCTCCACAACATCATCATCAGCGGATGAAAAAGAATATGAGGAACAATTCTTTTCTCATCCATTGCCTAAGCAACCCTGTTTTTTTTTTCTTACTGAAAATCAATGGAAAAAACTCAGGAGGACGCAGCGTAAACGGCGTTTCACAACACTGAACTGGACAGTTTTTATTGCTAATGGAATCCGCAGCATTCATCCACATTGCAGTTTTGCATTCAAGCACCACAATGTCCAAACGATCGGGTCGACTAGAAATGCACCTGTATTTTATTGTTCAGGCTACTGTCTTTTTAAAGACTGCCCTGTTAAAGTTCAGGTGACAGTGCAAGATGAGGCATCACTCAAGGCGGTTGTGACCTTTAGTGGAGACAGAGTGTGGCACCACAGCGAAGAACTGCAAAGACGTCCGGTGCGGGCAGATGAAAGGGATGCCATAGCGGATGTCCTCACCACCAAACTGCCAAGAACATTATATTTACAAAAGTTGGATAACCTGGAACACAGTGTTGTGGAATCTGGATGTCGAGATGACGTTCCTACAACCGGTGTCATGAAAACGCTCTCATGCAATAGCCGGAAAAAAAACAGAAGACACAAAAACGAAATGATTAGTTTAGAAATTATGCGGGAGGAGGAGCAAGAGCAAGATTCAGAGGATGCAGTTATCCAAAAAATAATATTGCAGCCCAAAAGCATTATGCTTTGGTGTGACAAGACTCTCAACTTGTTTTATGAGCGGTGCAAATCTGACATTGTTTATTTGGATGCGACGGGCAGCATTGTGCACAAAGGAAAGGGGCAAACTGCCCCATTCTATGTGTACGAAATGGTGGTGAGACATCCATCAAAAGGATCCTCCCCTGTTCCTGTGGCCACTTATCTGACAAACGACCACACCACAACATCCGTGTCATATTTCCTGGGGTCCTTTGTGACGGACTTAAGAAGACTCCACGGAAGAAGAGTGAATAAAAGGCCAGCAATGTTGATCTGTGATGGCTCCATAGTCCTCCTGCAGGCACTCTCCTACAACTTCTGTGGATTGAGCCTTCAGGAACTGCTGTGCAAGTACTATCACATTACAACCGGACAAGGGCAAGAGGACTCAATAGGGCTTCTGATTTTGCATCGCTGCTTGAGTCATGTGATGAAAAATGCAAAGGACCTATGCCGAAAACAGTGAGTGATTGCTGTATATGCTGAACATTTTCTAACATCATAACATGGGAAATATCTGTAAAACTTACTTTACAAGCTTTGTCCTTGCAGTGCCTCCCAACATTACCACCTGGCAATGCATGTGTTTGGCCTCATGACCCAGGCTACAACACTTAAAGACATGGATGAAGTTGTCATCAGTGCTGCCATGGTGTTTTCCAGTTCCCACAGTGAGAGGAATGTTGAAAAACACTTCCAAAATCTCCAGAGGCTGTTGTTAAAAGCAGGACATACTGGCAGTGATGACACAAACATTGTGGAGCAAGACTTTGTGGTATGTGATCATTGTCTCAATTGCCACCCGTTTTATAGCAATAATTAATTGTTGTCTTTGTAAGGACTGTATTCACATCCATAATTATAGCAAAATGCAAATTGACTACAATCCTTAAGCAATGACGGTTTTCATTTGTTTCCAAGATCCAACTCAAGAAAAAAAATGTAATTTCTTATTATTTTTTCTAGAATGATGTGGGACCAACACCTTTCCAACATCATTTTGAGGAAGTCATTCAGAGGGCAGAGCTTGAGAAAGTTGGGGATCCGAATGTCTATTTCAGCCCAACATTCATCCCAAACTTGCTGAAATACTTCCTTCCTCAGGCTGCTCTTTGGTCTGGCTTACTCCTGGGTTAGTCCTCTTCTATGGCATATGCTTTGATACATGTTTGTTGTAATAGCTTATTCAGTAAACAAATTAAAATTGCATTATCTTTTGGCAGGTGACCTTGGACGCCACGGAACGGGTCCTGTGTATGACAGGCTTACTCAGAAGTTCAAAATAACTGCCCGTAAACCCACACAGGTACTTGAACACAAAAGATCTGTTAGAAAAATTGAAAAACATTGCATTATTCAATCCTGGATATTACAGATTTGAATGCAAATAAGGTGAATGAAGCAATTTTTATGTTATATAACGTACTGTACATGTTGAACTCCAGAATTACACCAAAGACAACAAAACACAAGGGATAATGGAAAAAAGCCAGTGGGACCTCAAAAAGATCCGCTTTCAACGGAGACGGCTAACCAGACTGGACGATTTTGTATATACATACAAGCTCACACTGAATGCCCTTCTAAGGGAATACAGTGACTCCATGAAGAGGAAGAGGAAGGTAAAAAATTGAAGCTCTGATATATAAACTATACATGAAACTCCTGGGATTGGTGGCTTTTTTTTTAATAAAATAAGTTAAGTTAAATGTACTTCAGCAGTGCAGTAGCTGAACTATTAACATTGATTTACTCTGTTTGATTCACTGTAGACACACCGTGTGGATCTGGAGCGGTGGAAACAACGACATCAGAAGAGGCGAGGAGTTTATGTGTCCCCTCTAATAAAGGCTTTTGTTTTCAAACAGCAGAAGAAAAAGGTAAATATTTTGTATAGCTATCCATTATCATTCCATATGTTTAAATAGCTTAAAAATGTCATCGATAAAAAGTTTGTGTCATACAGAATCTTTTTGTGTTTCTCAGACAACACAGAAAACACACGGATTGTCAACAAGCAATCAGTGTCATGCTTCATCACAGGTAATCAATTGTGGCAAAGTTACACAAGGACAGGAAGCTAATCAAAAGCATTAATGTACAACAGCTGTAAATCAAAAGCTTATTGTTGCATTTTGTGCTTTAAACACTTCCGTGAATTGCCATGACATGCAATTACCGAAACGTATTTCACCATGTTGGTGGTATGAAAGCATATAATGAAAAGCTTCCAATAATATCTAACAATTTCTATATCTAGAAACCAACAGTCAAGGTCACTACCAAAATCCAATCAGACATGACAGACCATCATGAGGAGGATACAAAGGGAAGCATTGTTCAAAGTCCAGTGGATGCTCCATCTCAGGTGAACTTAGTGTTCAAGTGTTATCAATACATCCAATGCAATCAATGTATCTGGGATGTAAATTGTACATTTCATTAAGTGCATGTATTCATACAGGATGTGTTTAACTTATCATCTGTAAATTATTTATTTATCTACTCCAGCAAATAACTTGTATTATTTTTATGACCCTCAGCTCAAGGAATTGTGGAAAAGAAGTGACACAGAAGTGGTTGTGTCTGTGGTCCCCTCTCAAATCAGAGGGAACAGCTTCATAATCCACCACAGTGAGCTACGGACACTTAGACCTCACCAGTGGCTTACGGGCGAGGTATGTAGTCCTATTAATATAATAAAACAAATTACCATAAAAAACGACCCAAATAAATCTCTCCACTATACATTAATCGAATACCTATGTCATGCTGCTGACTATTATGTGGGTGTTTAAATATATCCCAAGTTAAAACATTTTTCCATAGTAATGTACTAATGTGTGAATTTGTGATTCTGAATGTCAAGCATGTGCTTGCAAAGTATTATGTAGACCTGATTATTATGTAAGTCTTTTTTTTAAACAGTCACACATTAATTGTCATAATTATAAATCAATTTATGATGTTTGACTGACTATCTGTCTGTATCTCAACAATCTCTTAAGGTCATTGAGTGTCTTTTGCATCACTTTTCTAATGAGCTCCATTTGGAGAGAATGATTTATATTCTAAATCATTACACGGCTGGTGTGATCCTCTTTGGGAACAGAGAACAGATCAGGAGGAACACTTTGTCTAAGGTGACTTGTTTTTGTTTTGGGGATACATCCAGAAGTTTAATAACTGTCACATGTTAGCGGATGTTTGTGTGACTGTGTACAGTATGATAAAGCAGATACAATTCAACAGATCTGTTGTAACTATAGGATATTTACAAACACTTCAATATAAAATGTTTTTATCAGGTTGTTCATTTTTGGATGTGTTACAGATCAACTTTGACAACTATAAAGCAATTGTGTCTTTTGTGAACATACACAATTCCCACTGGAAGCTTCTGGTTAGTAATGATTATATTTATATTTATCTTGATTGTCTTTCATTTTCTTCTGGATGTCGTGAATAATCTTTGAATGATATTTAATGTGTTTCCAGTACATCAATGCAGCAGAAAAAAACCTGTATTTGGTTGACCCAGCACGCAGGTCCACAGAGCTGACAGACTCAGACCATGCTGCAAAAAGAATATGGTACTTACGCAATTTCAACCATTCAGCCTATATAAATTATGTCAATTTATGTCACAATTCTGGTACAGGTAGTAAAAGGAACGTTATCAAGGAGGCAATGGTCAGAAACAGGCTTACAGTATGAAGCAACATCCTTTTCTGATGAGAGCGTAACAGCTGGCTCACCAGTACATTCAAAATAATAACAGGCACGTGTTTAGCAATGCCAGCAAAAGCTTTGTTTTAAATTCATCTTGTCTAACATTAGAAATCAGAATGTGTTATATTGGTGTCTTAGCAGTGAAATCCATTTTCAAACTCATGTGTAATCACTGATGCTGAGTGAACAGAAGACATTCCTACTGAAAGCAAGGTTTGAGAACAAAAACCATTGAGTGCTGATTATTCATTGCGGATATTTGAGGTTTCTTGAAAAGTTTAGAAAAAGTCTTTCACGGTATGAGTATAACAATGGTCTGTATCATGTCACCTTCAATTTATCATGTCCCGATTACTGAGTAAGAGGCAGGAGGCTGAAGAAGCATGTTAGGAGTTTAATTGTCATTGCAAAAACAAACAAAAAACACTACAGCCAACAAGGCTTTCTAGCTAAGTTACGAGGCAACCTTCAATCTATTATGTAGAAATAAAGAAATGAAAAGAGAAAAGAGGTAAGTGATGCATTTGTCTGGTACTCCCATGAAATAATATACAAGATTTAGTAAACAAAACAGTAATGGGGCTTATACATATGTTAGGAAACAGGTGAAGTCAATTATTAGACAAGGAAGTTATTGGTTCAAAGATTATAAATACCTCCCAAGCTGCTAACAGCTGCAAGATTAGTACCTTGGAGAGCGCTGCAGTGCGCTCCTCACAGATTTAAGCTCATGAATATATGATTGGACCCAAAACACTAACTTCATGGCTTGGGAGGTATCTTTAGGAACCATCAATTGGATAGCAGTTGCATTGACATTGACATTGACTTTGAGTTGCAACTTTAAGGAGATACACTTTGGTGTTATGTTGTAACGAGGCTGACCAGGAGGAGGGAGGGAGGGAGGGAGAGAGGGAGAGAGAGAGAGAGAGAGGGAGAGGAGTTTTTTCTTATATTGTACATACATTGTATGTGTATGTTTGTACATATAGTAAATTAATACTTTCATAAATTATTGTCGCACAGTGAATACTTCAAACTGAGGAGGACCTGCCACAGCAAGACTGACTGGGTGGACATCAAATTCAAAGGGGGTGTTCTGCAACACCCACTGCAGCAGGATGGAGATAGCTGTGGGGTACTTGTAATCATGGTAAGATGAATATTTATTGAAATGTTAAGATTTTCCAAAAGAACTGTATAAATTTTGCATTTAGGATTTAATCTGTTTTACAGTATTTCCAACCGCCACATTTGGCAGACTTTGAACATTATCCAAAGTACATAACTTAGGCGGTGGTCTAGTGGCAGAAACTTGGACTATGGGCAGAGAAGGTCTCTGGTTCGTCTCTGGTTCGACTCCACGGAGAGACAACAAAAGACGAACCTGGATTGATCTGTCCAAAAATCCAAGAGTCTCCCTACCCTGTCTAGTGCCCCTGAGCAAGGCACCTTACTCCCCCAACATCTGCTCCCCGAGCGCCGTACATGGTCGCTCACTGCTCTGTGTGTCCTGCACCAGATGGGTTAAAAGCAGAGATTAAATTTCCCTACCTGCATGAGTGTGCCTTTGCATGTCTGTGCATGTGTTTGGGATGAATAAATGGATCTTAATCTTAATCTTTAATCTTATTGTGTCATTGTTTAGATGGCAAACGCAGTCATGGAGGCCTTTCCGAAAATACCAAACATTGCATTTGGTACAACAAAGACAGAGATGGTACATCAGCGTAAACATTACGCTCTGCAAATACTTAAAGCCTCAGGTGGGTGAGGAGTGTTTTTAGTCATATTGTGATATTTTAGTACTCAATGTCTAAAATGTGTATTTGTATTTAAGTGTTTGACATAGATAACAACTGTGCCATGTGCTCAGCGACAAAACCACCAGGTCCAGGGCCTTCCTTCACTGACTGGGTATGTTTTTAATTTCTTTTACTCTTGTCATTGTTTGTTTGTGCATTTTGTACATTTTAGAGATGACAGGAAACGAGGGTAAAGATAGATGGGGAATTACATGATACAAAGGTCTCTGGCCGAAGTCATTCTCATAGACTTCATAAAAAGGTGGCTAAGTCAGCCTTGTATTTCACATTTATAATTTTCTGTTAACAACAGCAATGTAGCATTTGTTTAAAGCATGGTAAAGCTCGTACACATGAATAAAGCCTGCTAGTTTGGTGAAACATTTGAAATGATTACTAAGCAATGAACCTCTGTCTGTATTAAAGGTGGGAAATTTGAATTTTTTACAGATTCAGTGTGACAGATGTAGCCGGTGGTTTCATGCCCAGTGCCTCCAGATGGACACAGCCCAGATTCAAAATGTGCAAACCGCTGACTGGAATTGCTGTCTGTGTCAAAAATAATTCCACAATCAGTATGTGCTATGTCTTTTTTTTTTATATGTTCACTGTTTTCTTCGTCTGTGTATGAAAGAGTCGCCTAAAACACATATTTTGCCTTTCATAGTATTACCAGCTGCAAAAGCAACACTGGTATTGTTTTCACTTTGTGAGTCTGTGTGCAAGTCTCCAGGTGTTTATATTGCTATCTCTGTGTACAGATTTTCTCATCCCGATAGCAACCGTGAACGATGCAGTCACAAAACTTTACAGGTGTTTATTTTTTATCAAACTGAAGGCCGCGTTTGAAGATGGGTGTGGCCCAACAATGGCACCTGAATTACGAAGTTAAAATGAAGGGGTTGATCAGGACTTTACGCCCCTTAAACAATTTAGCATCATGGCCGTTTAGGTTTTTATAATTTTATTTTTCATTTTAATAACACAGTTGAGTGATGTTTTGTGTTTTTACATAAAGGTTTTAGGTTCCCATTTTATACAAAATTACATAAAAAAAAGTTTTACCTTGTTATAAAGAACAAAGCTTTTGACAACTACTCCGGTGTTTTATTTATAAAAATTATTTTTTTCCTCCATTGTTGGCGTTATGTATGTATTTTGTTATATATTACCTGTACTTACAAGTTTTGCAATAGTGAAATGGTGATAAATAATCAAGCTCGAAGGGAGCAAAGGAGCCACAGTTGGTGCCAATTCAAAAAATATTATAAAAATACAACACTACTAATTGAACAGAGCATAATTCATAGGAAAACAAATGTTATTTGTAGTGTAAAAGGGTACCCCAATCTAACCTAAGCATTATCCCTATAAAAGGATAAGATAATAAACAAAATGCTCAACATAATTAACAAATACAAAGAGAGTCTTTCACGCTGCAATCAATAAATTGAAATCAAGACATCGCTAAGGCAAGATTGATTTTTACATATGGGTGCGGCTGAAAGAGAGGGTAGGACAGTTAGAGATTCCAAGAAAAGGGACTAGTCATAGGAGTGGGAATAGAAGCATATCAGTCTCACTGTGGAATTATTGGGCAAAGTATTTTTATAGTACTTTGAGATATCCAGAAATGATGTATTCCACAGTAGAAATGTTGCACTTTACTTTGAAAAATCTCTTAATCTATACAGTCAAAATGTCTAATATTAATTGTGTGGGTAGTCAGAGAGGTCCTGAACACAGCCATATCAGTCTCACTCTGGAATTATTGGGAAAAGTATTTTTATAGTACTTTGAAATATCCAGAAATGATCTATTACACAGTAGAAATGTTGGACTTTACTTTGAAAAATCTCTTAATCTATACAGTAAAAATGTCTAATATTAATTGTGTGGGTAGTCAGAGAGGTCCTGAACACAGCCATATCAGTCTCACTCTGGAATTATTGGGCAAAGTATTTTTATAGTACTTTGAAATATCCAGAAATGATGTATTCCACAGTAGAAATGTTGCACTTTACTTTGAAAAATCTCTTAATCTATACAGTCAAAATGTCTAATATTAATTGTGTGGGTAGTCAGAGAGGTCCTGAACACAGCCATATCAGTCTCACTCTGGAATTATTGGGAAAAGTATTTTTATAGTACTTTGAAATATCCAGAAATGATCTATTACACAGTAGAAATGTTGGACTTTACTTTGAAAAATCTCTTAATCTATACAGTCAAAATGTCTAATATTAATTGTGTGGGTAGTCAGAGAGGTCCTGAACACAGTCATATCAGTCTCACTCTGGAATTATTGGGAAAAGTATTTTTATAGTACTTTGAAATATCCAGAAATGATCTATTACACAGTAGAAATGTTGGACTTTACTTTGAAAAATCTCTTAATCTATACAGTAAAAATGTCTAATATTAATTGTGTGGGTAGTCAGAGAGGTCCTGAACACAGCCATATCAGTCTCACTTTGGAATTATTGAGCAAACAGTTTTTATTGTACTTTGAAATATCCAGAAATGATGTATTCCACAGTAGAAATGTTGCACTTTACTTTGAAAAATCTCTTAATCTATACAGTCAAAATGTCTAATATTAATTGTGTGGGTAGTCAGAGAGGTCCTGAACACAGCCATATCAGTCTCACTCTGGAATTATTGGGAAAAGTATTTTTATAGTACTTTGAAATATCCAGAAATGAACCGATTTGATTGGGCACATGTTTGACTTTACTTTAAAAAATATCATAATTTATACAGTAAAAATGTCTAATATTGAGTGTGTGGGTAGTCAGAGAGGTCCTGAAAACAGCCATATCAGTCTCACTCTGGAATTATTGAACAAACTGTTTTTATTGTACTTTGAAATATCCCCGTTCCCGTTCTGGGCGGTTCGGATGCGTTTACCATAAATATCAGTATATAGGTGCAGTAGAATTTCTGTGTCGGCTGATTTGACCGAAGACACGCGAGTGTCGGCTGGCTTGACCGCAGTATATACGGTGCTTGTTTATCTACCGTTTTTAGCAAGCCAGCCAGTTAATTTGCTAACATCTTAAATAATATACGGTGCTTGTTCATCTACCTTTTTAGCAGGCCAGCCAGTTAATTTGCTCACATCTTAAATAATATACGGTACGGTGCTTGTTCATATACCTTTTAAGCAAGCTAGCCAGTTCATTTAATAACATCTTAAATAATATATGGTGCTTGTTCATCTACCTTTTAAGCAAGCCAGCAAGTTAATTGGCTAACATCTTAAATACTATACGGTGCTTGTTCATCTACCTTTTTAGCAAGCCAGCCAGTTAATTTGCTAACATCTTAAATAATATACAGTGCTTGTTCATCTACCTTTTTAGCAAGCCAGCCAGTTAATTTGCTAACATCTTAAATCATTTAAGATCTACCATTATTTGTTGATATAGGCCTATTTAGAAAGACTTGGGAGAGTTCATAGTAGCTTGCTAGCTATACACTAAGCAAAATAATGTGCCCCAGCTAACAGAGGAACTGCTAATCGCTAACGAGATGCTAGCGGCGAAACCGGTTGAAATGTACTTACTTTGACACTATAACAAACTTGTGAGTCAACAACTTTCCTAACACAGTCAAACATCAAGCACATGGTTGTTTTGCTTGGTTTATTGCAGGTAAAATACAGGCAAGCTGGTCTCAGGTAGCGAAGTATAATGCGAGATGCTCTGGGGTAAATCGCGTTATTGAGGTAGTCTTTTTTTTGTTTGTTATTGAGGTAGTCTGACTTCCAAAAAGAGCCCGGGTGACGTAATGCTAACGTTGGTATAGCAATTGTCACTCAAGAGTCGTTCGAAAGCCAATATTACATCACCCGGGCTCTTTTTGGCACCCTGTCACTTTTTACCATGACACCACCTCTCCCATGTTTGAAATGTCGAATGTTTTACTACCACACAACCTACATTTTGCTCGTCCCGGGTCTTCGTCTGTTTTAACCCATGACATGTACTTTTCCATTTGTAGCCAAGCATGGTTAAATCTACACTTCCCTGGCATTATCCCGTCCGCTTCCCTGAGTTACTGTTGCTATGGCCACCGAACTATTTCAGTTAGTACGAGAGCGTATCAATCAATTAATCAATGTATTTATTTGATCAAGAGGGACAGTGTACATTCATGAACATTAAAATGTAAATGCACCCAATTATAGCCAAAAGGCTAGTTTCCATTGGCAGTCCCACTGCCAGAGTGAAAAAGGCTATACAACCTTAAAAAAAAAAAATCATCAAAATAACATTGACACTATATCAAAAATTAAATAAAATAAAATCCCAATATACAAGCTCCACTTAGTCCTTAACCATGGGTAGAACGGAAAGAACAAACTGGTAAACTAAAATAATTCTACTGCTTACCCACTAATGATCACATTTTTGGTTGTAATGGAAATAACCATTTTAAAATTCCATGACTTTTCCAGGTATTTCATGACCATACGAACCCTGAAGAAAATGCATGTCTGCCACGTGATTTCTCGGAAAAGGGCCCTTCTGCCGTATGGCAGCCTTCTCGTCTAACTCGTACCTCTATTTGTTGAGATGTCCATGTTCCAATACAGTCATAAGTAGATAACAAATACGACAAGAGTCCTGGCTGTCTAAGCTTGGGTCTAAAGATAGGGTCCATATCTGATTGATATCTGAGCTCAACAGGCAATCAATTTGCACTCCTCCCTTCCATGCTCCTGAAGCAACACTAGCTGAAATTGTTTAGGAGTCAGTCCTATGCCACCCATTGCTGACATTTCCTTTAGTCATTGCAACACGATTGAGTGTATATTCTATTCAAAAATTAAAATATCTATTATGCCATTAACAATCAACAATGTCTCAATGAAATTTAGAGAGACGAGGCCTCTCATCCTAGAGAAAACACAGGCTACAATGGGAAAAAGGCAGAAAGGGATAGGCACTTACCCCTGAACACCAACTGGGAGAACGTCCTATGTCCCAAGGCCACACATGTCGAGTTCAGTGGCAGCTCCATGCACTGAGCTAGAGTCAGCACTGAACTGAAGCATGAGGCTGAATCTGAAGCTTTCCCCTGGTCACCAGTGCTGCTATCCGGGTGGCGGTGCTCCCTCAACGGTCAATCAGTGGAACCAGAAGTGTGTCCGGAAAAACTCAGCAGAAGCTAAACTAACTTGACTATTGACCAACTTGACTACATGACGAAAAGTTTACCACTAGATTAATTAAGTGTGGAAAAATTGCTGAATGCTAGTACTACTGTGCTAGCAGACAGACAGCGAGCTAGCAGTAGGCTAGGTTATTATCCCCCGTTGGGAGAGCTAAACTTCAAAGCACGCCACTAATACAAATTGCAAATACCCACGCGCATTCCAAATGTCTGATACTCCAGCGTCGACTTGACGTTACTAACTGAAGGTGGTTTCTTTGCATAGCCCCTTAGTACTTCTTCCACGTGCGCAAGTGTTTTTCCCTACTCATCTTTCATGTGCCGCCCCACTTCTCTCGTTCTCCTCGTGTCTCTCACCCAATAAGCCTGGTTGTTGACAGGGGCGGTTTGTCCATAAGGTCGATTTGGGCGACGCGCTGCGAAACGGGAAAAGGAGATTTTTTTTCCCTATCCGATTCTACCACTAGACGGTCTGATCTGCCTCTGAATGTCATTGTCCAATCAGGCTAAATTCATGCTTCAAATGGTTTTGGGCGAAATGAAAATCGCCCCAGACCTCATAGACTCTAATGTTAAATCCATTTTTTTTTCTCTCAATGCAATCACTTGGGCTTCCGTGAGGGCTCGCCCACCGTGCTTTCGTCATACGTAACTGCGTATAAGGACGTCATACGGTTTTGATCAAGTCACATTCTGTCAAGATGGCTAATGTTTAGTGCAACAACTCGATTCGCTCTAAGAAAGAAAACTCCTTTTAGTCGGCGTACTAATGAAGATACGTTGAATGAAAGCAAGCTAGATACACAAGCACTTTAATCACATTATTTCGAATAGAAATCGAACGTTTAAATTTAACCTTGACATAGCTGACTTTGCCAAACACATATTGCTGTTGCAATGTTAATGAATGAAAAGTCAGCGTAAAAAAGCGTTTACCAATTTACATGAATGACAGCAAGCTAGATACACAAGGACTTTAAATACCATTTTTTTAACGCGATTTAACCGCGATCGAACGTTTAAATTCAATCTTGACATAGCTGACTTTGCCAAATTACATGAATGACAGCAGGCTAGCTAGACAAGCACTCTGGTTATATTCTAAACGCATTTCACCGTGATCAAAAGTTTAAATCAAACCTTGCCTAACATGAGCTTGTTAAACTACATGAAGGCTAGCTAGACAAATACTCTGATATTATTTTGTAATGCAGTTTTACCGCCATCGAAACTATGAATTAAACCCAATTGAAAAAATGTAACTTTGATTTAGCGGACAAAATGTAACCTTAAAACGTTTACACAGTTTGCTAATACAATAAATCTACACAATACATTTAGCATAGTGTAATGAAATGACGTTATGTGTGATGTGTTAGGAATGTTTTGACATGACTCTTGTATGGGGGGAGGGATCTAAGGGATGAGCTGGCGGTGTTAATTAATGAGCTACACCTGGTCATTGATGAGAGCGGTGGGTGAAAAGAGACGGTGGCTTTGTGTGTAGCCCGGCTGGCGTCTTGTGTGTGCCTATTGCAGTGCCGTGGGAGTGTGTGCAGTGCCCTACAGCGGTGGTGTGTGTTGGAACGTTATTTATTGTGGTATTGCTGTGTAACCCGCCTAGTTTAACAGGGCCTTGGGGTAGTCGTTCAGTCAAGTAGCACTGAGGCTTACTGACTGTTTTAGTAACCTGACCTGATCCGGCATTTCTGGTAGCCGTATGAATTGACTGAGTAACTTGTATAATAATAAAGACTGTTAACTATTTCTAAAGTCCGTGTACAGCCTCGTTCTGTGTGCATTCTCCCAACCGAAAGAACCTGACTACAAATTAGGTTTATTACAATAGATTACACTTTTTTGTTCTAACACAGAATGTGACGAACACATCATTTTAACGTACCTTGTCCGATTTTTTGAAAGACGTGTCAAACTTCAAAAGTGGAGTAGCTGTGATTGAGAGCAGGGGGGCATAATGGAGGGGGAGGGGAGGGCTCTAGGCAGCCAACAGGCAAAGCAGTCAATCGCGGCAGATATGCAAATGAGATAGACAAATGAAACATTGCGAGTAGCAAAAAAAAAAACAGCCCCCCTTGGATGGTGCACGTTCTTCACGGTGAACATCCAATGCTATTGGCTATTGTGTCAAAATCGAACAAAACGGAAGTTAGCGTTTTGGATGTGAAAGTGTGTTGTTTCCGGCACATGGCCTCTTAAAAATTCAACTTCAAAAGCCCACACACAGACAGGCATATGCGCTTTTGGAAAAAAAAAGAAGAGATTATTAATAACAAGTAAGGCTAGTATAGGTTTATTAGGTTTTTATATGTTTAGCATATTGTATATGTAGTAGGTTTATATGTTTTTCATCTGTGTAATTTATGTTCAGAGTACTTATATGTTATATTAAATTATGTTAGGTTGCTATTTTGCGGTGTCTTGTATTAATTATTCATTTATGTGCCCAGTCTGACTGTTCTGTGCATCTGACAAAGTTTATTATATGTTTATCATCTGTGTAACTTATGTTCAGAGTACTTATGTGCATCAGACCATAAAAGACTTAACTTGAAACATATTTAAACACCAAACATTTTTTGAAGGGAATTGCACATTTTTTAGACACAAACACACATATATGTATTATCAATAACTATTTACACAATAACTATTTACAACTATTTAGTGGGGGGGGGGGGGGTTCTGCCAGCCACTGCTCTACAGTCCTTCCGTCGGCCCGGGAGCAGAAAGCCTCCCCCTTATGCCGGCTGTGGCCATATTCTTTAGTCTTAGGCTGGCCACAGTGCCGGCAGTTGAAGTGGGAGGCCTTCTTGTGTTTTTCCTTTAATGTGCCTTCCTCCCGGGCACGACACTCCTTCTCTTGCTGGACTTTCCACCTCCAGGCGGTTGTGCGTGCAATCGCTCCAGCAGGAGAGGAGCTGGCAGCACCAGCACTGGTGGACGGGGTGGCACTGGTAGACGGGGTGGCTGAGGCTGAGGAGGAGGATGCGCTGGCACGGGCGATGATGAGGGCATACAGCTCCGGGGCCAGCGGCCCTCTGATGGTGGCACCAAGACCAGAGGCGTCCGCGGGCAGGCAGTGTTGCAGTGGCTGGTCTGGCTGCTCGGGCCGCTGCAGCAGAGTCCGCGGGGCAGACAGGGGCTCTGCTGCTGTCAGGGGTGCGGTGGGCCCCGGTATCGCCCACTCCTCTGCACCTCCACTCCTCTGCACCTCCACTCCTCCTGCACCCCCGCGTCTCCTTCATTCTCCTCAAGTCAAGTCAAAGTGTTTATTATCGCATACACCAAATTTCTTCAGCGCAGCGAAATTCTTACGACTTGGCAGCCAACATCTATGCAGTAGACGGCATACAACAGGTAACAAAAATAACATATACCAGAAATAACATATAACACTATTACATATAACATATAACAAGTAACAACAGTTTGAAATACAAGAAGGGCAGTTTCCAGGGTGGGGAATATTAAAATAAATAAGATAAAAAATATGTGCTTATATATATATGTAGCAAGTGTATTTGTATGGGTGTGAAGTACAAGGTGATGGCGACTGTTCAGTGTTGCTGATTCAGAAGCCTGTGGGCCTGTGGGGTTCTGTGCCCCCAGCCCGAGTGCTCCCGGCTGGGCTACAAGCTCAAAGGCGCGGGGTTATATAAGACCGTACGGCGGGTGCTAGACATCGATGGATGGTACTACGCTGCCACTGAGTACCTCGAATGCCAGCGTTGCCATAAGAAGGTGGCGGCGTGGGCAAGGAAGGTGATAGGCCAGCTAGATTTGCACCTGCAGCTGCAGTTTCCTGCCACCATCGGTGTGAACAGCCTGGTGTAGGAGGTGAGGGCATCCTTCTGCACCATGAGGGGCGTCTGGCTGGGGTCCCCGCTCTCCCTCTCTCTCCTGTGGGACGCGATGATGCTGCACGCGTATCCCACGTCGTTCTCCAGCAGCCACCGGAACGTCTTCCCCCTGTACTGCCCGAACTGCACCTCGCTCTCGGCCAGCATCTCATGCCAATTCTGGGGGTCCCCTCCCTTCTTAAGTTAGAGATGACACTGGTAAATACACTGGTAAAAAAAAACACACCGCTCTGCCCGCCGCTCTGCCCGCCGCTCTGCCCGCTTTTCCTCCAGCCACTGCTCTACAGTCCTTGCGTCGGCCCGGGAGCAGAAAGCCTCACCCTTGTGCCGGCTGTGGCCATATTCTTTAGTCTTAGGCTGGCCACAGTGCCGGCAGTTGAATTGGGAGGCCTTCCTGTGTTCTTTAATGTCTTTGCCTTCCTCCCGGGCACGACGCTCCTTCTCCTGCTGGACCTTCCACCTCCAGGCGGTGGTGCGAGAAATCGCTCCAGCAGGAGAGGAGCTGGCAGATGGAAGAGTGGTGGTTTGCGAAGGGGGCGCTCACGGCACCAGCACTGTAATGGGCACGGCACACAGCACTGTCACGGCACCAGCAAGTAATGGGTTGCTACGCAACACCTGAAACTTAAAAGTTCTATTTGCCTGAAGAACGAGTTTTTCTTAGCAGAAATCACGAAACGGCAACTAAATAATTAAAAAGAGGTATTTTGCAGGAATGTCTTCTATCGTTTTTGGCAAGTGACCGTATAATAAACTAAATAAATCCCTTCAGGACGAAACGACACCCCTCCGCGTCGGGGTGCTGTTCGCCCCGTTGGGATTTATTTTTGGATAATGAAATACATTATCCCTTACTTATTATACGGCTCTTCAGAATGTTCCAAAAAGTTCCGTTGATTTGAATGGGCCACGGCAACGTTCGCAGGCAAGGCAAGGCAATTTAATTTATATAGCACAATTCATACACCGTGGTCATTCAATGTGCTTCACATACATGCACAACAATGTGCTTCACATAAAAAAAAAAAAAATTTAAAAGCAAAAGGTCAGTGCATGATCATAAAAACAGTAAATTATAGAAAATAAAAGCATGAGAACATTGAGGCATAAAAATAGTAAAATATAGGAAATAAAAGCATAAAAAGAATAATAACAATCACTAGTCTATTAGAGTAAGCAATAATACTTCAAAGTCTGTCAGGTCTGTCATTTCTTTATATTCACCGCTGCGAACAAAATAATGACCGCTGTCATCGGACTATACATTATCCCTTACTAATTGCATGGTAAAATCCCACCTGCTGAAGAGTCACCTCCAATTTCAAGAAGTACTAAGGATAGAACCCCTCTTGTTTGTAAATGGTATAGACACTATGGATATTAAATGCAACAATAAACACATACGTAACACATTATTTGAAAAAAGGAAAATTAGTTCCAGAGGGAAAGCTTTCTGGAATAACATCTTTAATGACATTGACTGGCAAAGAGCATGGCTTTGGCCATACAAATTTTGTATTATTAATACAATTAAACAAGTGCACATTAAAATTTTACACAATATATATGTAACAAATTTGTATTCATCCAACATTTTTAATATTGAAAATAAATGCTCCTTCTGTAATAGGGATTCTGAATCTTTAACTCATCTGTTATACCACTGCTCATGTTTACTTACCTTTTGGACTCAGATTGAAAGATATATATTGTGTAAAACTAAAATGAATGTTAAAATTGACTGTAAAAGTGGCATCACTTATTTTGTTCATAAGAATAACAATTTTGAATTCATAACTAATTTGATTATATTATTTGGCAAATTCCATATACACAAAAGCAGATATGCACAGGTGACCCCTAATTTTACCACATGAATTTGCACAGTATACTGACACGCTGGACATAATAACCACAACCAAAAGTAATAGAATGATTAAAATGTACAGAGAGCTCTTCAATGTGGAATAATATCATCCTTTTTCCTTGTTGTATTGAACTTTTGCTTCCAATTTATGTAATGTATCTGTCCTGTGTTTATTTGATATTACTTATTTGATATTGTTTTATGGCTGATGTGATGAGCACTTGTCTGTATGTTTTTGTATACTGTTTTGCAATAAATAATTAAAATATATATATAGATATATATTTATAGCAAGGTGACCTATATAGCTGCCATCGACTTCAGTTAATGCTACCTAGCTTTATATTAATTTACCAACATTAACTGACTCCTTGAGGGGAGAATATCGGGTAAAATATTGTGGTTTCTTCTTTTTATTTAGGATTTTTACTCATTTCTTTACAACTTGAATACAAACACATTGACATTTCGTCTGTAATAAAGGGAAGACACTAAAAAAAAGTGTAAAAAATAAATAATAATAATCGCATGGTAAATCGCCAATCGTCATGACGTAGCAAGAACACCGTTTCACCACAAGTCCAGCGGAAGACGGTGAGTAGCCTACAAACGTATCCAGCCGAGGATATTTGTGATGAGTAAGTTATATTCGTTTGACTAGCTCTTGCAATAAATGCTGTTGATTAACTTATAGGAAGTCAAACACATGTCATATTATGCTCGGAGTTCTGAGTTTAGGCTATTAGATTCAACTCTGCACGGGGATTTTTAATCATATAGCTAAATTACTTCGTGTCGCTAAGACTAGGCTATTATACAGTAAAATACATATCATGCTCAGAGTTAATTTTATTAGGCTACATACGTCGGTGTTTGGAGTTTGTTGTCTGAGCAGAAATTAGTATTAGGCTCCTGTAAAGAACGCCAGCATTGTTCACAGTCATAGGTCCGTTCAGTGAAACCACACGCACTTTCTGCTAATGCTAACTCATCTATTTGAAGCTAACACCTATGTTTACAAGGTTCAGAGTTTAAAAGCCTTATTCCAAAATCCTTACAATGTGTTTTTGTACAAAGTATGAGCACCTCTGAAAGTAAGTTCTTGTAAGGGTTTATTTAATTAAAAAAAGTATTTTCCTTTTACTTTCATGTTATTATTGCTGAGGTCTTCTAGAATATAATAATAATAATAATAATAATAAAACTTTATTTATACAGCACCTTTCATTCAAAAGAATGCAGCTCAAAGTGCTTTACAGCAAATACATAATATGCACAAAGAAATGAAATGCACATAAAAATAGACATCAAAGAAACATAACTCAGATATAGTGCAAAACAAATTATAATAATAATAATAATTATAATTCAAATTATAAAATGTTATACATAAAATAGAAAATAAAACTGCAGATATATATTTAATCTAACCCCTTAATATCACAAGTAAAATAATCATTCATGCCAGTCAAAAACAGGCCTTAGAGTCCAGAGTGTTAAAGTGTACAAGTTCACTTAAGGTCTAACCTAGGTCAAACTGATCATATTGGTCTGGATTGGAGACAGGAATGGAAGGCAGAAAATCAACACAAAAAAGGAAACGCTTGGAGCCTCCAGCAGAAGGTGTGTAACAAATGCAATATGTGCAGACTGTGCTACATCCGTCTTTATGTCTATAAGACTAAAACATTTCTGTATTTGAACCCATGTAGACTCTGACAGCTCCCTGCATGAGAGCAGCTGCGGCCAGGCATCATCTACTGGGGGAGCCTGCGACATCTGCGGCGGAGCCCAAACCCTCCAGTCCGGCCATGCATCTTTCAAGGGCCAGTTTTTCTGCCACCTGGAAGACGGCCCTGGAGGAAGGACGGCTTATCAGTGGCTGCTGGAGCAGCGGTATCTAGACCAGGGTAAGATTCCAAAAATGACGGAATGGAACCTGAAAAAGAGGTGGGAGAGATCAGTCTTTATGTCTATAAGACCAAACAAATTCTGTATTTGAACCCATGTAGACTCTGACAGCTCCCTGAACGTGAGCAGCACCTGCGACATCTGCGGCAGACCCCAAACCTTCTGGTACGGCCATGCATCTTTCAAGGGACAGTTTTTCTGCGCCCTGGAAGACGGCCCTGGAGGAAGGACGGCTTATCATTGGCTGCTGGACCAGCGGGGTCCAGACCTGGGTAAGATTCCCAGAATGACGGAATGCAACCTGAAAAAGAAGTGGGAGAGTTCAGTCTTTATGTCTATAGGACAAAAAATAAATCTGTATTTGAACTCATGTAGACTCTGCCAGCTCCCTGTACATGAACAGCACCTGCGACATCTGCGGCAGAGACCAAACCCTCCAGTATGGCCATGATTTCAAGTGCCAGTTTTTCTGCCACCTGGAAGACGGCCCTGGAGGAAGGACGGCTTATCAGTGGCTGCGTGGCCAGCGGGGTCAAGACCAGGGTAAGATTCCCAGAATGACGGAATGCAACCTGAACAAGAGGTGGGAGAGATGAGTTTTTATGTCTATAGACGGCCACTCAGGCTGGGTTAGAGTGCAGCAAAACCCAACTGGACAAGCTGGAGACTGGGAATACAGGTAGGACATGCAGTATTTCCACCGAGAGACAAGGAATCTGTTTCTTCCTCCTAAGAGTCAAAGATTGTATTGTTTTATACCCAGAAGAAAACAACATGCCTTAGGTGAACAGGTACTGCGCTGCCTTTTTCAATTCTATTCAAATGTGTCAAATGTACTTAGTTCAGCTGAATATGAATTTTATTTTTAACATCAGAACTGAAGTCAAGGCTGTCTGAGCACAATATTTATATGTTTAGAAATGTCAGTTTCAATATCAATTTTAAATATGAACTTTAATTTAAATGTGACAGGAAAATATCGCTCTGGATGTTTTACAGTACACATATATTTAGGTCCAAGCCTTCATATGACAGACCACAGTTTCAACACACATGAACCCAGAACATCCCCCAAAAATCACCCAGGAAGCCCAAGACATTTACGTGTATTAAGATATATTCAGAATATATTTACATGAATCTATGTTTTATTCCCAGACACAAACATGCCTTAGGTGCATAGGTACGGCACTAGTCAGAAGTGTCCGATGTAAGTAGTTCAGCTGAATATGAATTTTATTTCTAACATCACAGAACTGAGGTCAAGGCTGACTGAATGTGAGCGTGTGGTGGAGAATCCAAAGGCAGACAATTCAGGTACTGTTGTAATTTTACACTCTGTAAACCATCAAAGTGAGATTCAAGAATTGCTGAGATATTTTTTTTTGTTTTTTTAACATTTTTTTATTTTCACAGCACTCAAGGCAGAGTTGATGAATGCTAAAGACAGACTAACAACCAGTGAGAAGGAAATCGAGAGTCTAAAGAATTCAGGTAATTATTCATAAAAAGGAATGCATGTAGTTATTTACCATGCTATTACATGACTTCATAAGGAGGAATGCATGTAGTTATTTACAATGCTATTACATGACTTCATAAAGAGGAATGCATGTAGTTATTTACAATGCTATTACATGACTTCATAAAGAGGAATGCATGTAGTTATTTACCATGCTATGACTACCTTTGACATTCAATTATGCATGGAAATCCATGGCACAGTTGTGCATGTGACTAAGAGGGAGAGATGTTGTCCTTAAGTAGGCTACTCTCCTTCCAGAAAGAATTGAATTGAATTTTATTTAACTGAATTGAAAGTAAACCTGTCAGTAAACTAGTGATGTTGGTCTTCTACAGAACAACCCAATGTTGCGTTTTCAGTAACTTTGACAGGCTCTGGATTCATGGGCCCAGTTTCTTTTGACACTATCTTGGTTTATACCAAAGTCATCACCAATGTGGGACAGGCCTACGATCCTATCACAGGTATTCTTTGCACATTGTGGAGACTGAATGGATTCTACACAGACTGAACTATGAGATGTGGTCATTGAATTTAATTTCACTTCATCGTAGGTCACAAGTGAACTGTGTGATCTGTGTGAACATATGTGGGGACTTGAGTCTGCCATTTTTTCACTGTACGTGATGTCACCGTGTGTAGTTGTGCATGATTGCGTAAATTAGTAATACATCCACTTAAAGGTTCAGTCCGCGATTCTAATCCCAGACACTTTTTGTCAAATTCAGTGAATTTGCCCTCCACTCTTCTCTAGCCGTCCGTTTAGTGTTTGCACTCAGAAACACTCTGGTGTTCACACACAGTCCTGGCTCTGTAAATAGGAAACAAACATGGTGGCTCGGACCGAGCCATCAACAATCTAATCAATACTGTGCCTCAGAAGCCCGGGAGGGACGGGTTTAATTTGATTGGCTGTGTACTATAAATTAATGTATAGTTCTACAGAGCTACTATACTTAAAGCACTTGGCACATCTGTTTCTTGATTACTCCTCAATACAGGTTTCTTCACAGCGCCAGCGAGGGGAGTCTATTACTTCAGATTTACCGCTAGGCGCGTTCTTGGCTCTCGCTTTATGGGGATACGGCTGTGTAAGAATTGGCAGGTCATGTTTGTGCAGGAGCATCACAATGATGGCCTGCGCGACTACCTCTCGAGTGGTGCCTCTCTGAAGCTGGAGGTGGGAGATAAGGTGAACATGCGTCTGCCTGCTGGCTACAGGATCTATAATGACTTGGATAATCACAACACCTTCACTGGCCTCCTTCGGTTTACCCTGTGAGGAGAGTTATGATGGTCACCATGGTAGGACAAGTCACTGTTGTTGTTGGTGACAGAAATGGTTGACATTATATTGCAGAAAAAAGTCACTAAATCACTAAATAATGACTAAATGAGTGCTAAGGAACTTTTTTTTTTTTTGCCATATTCAGATGTCGTTCAACCTTGTTTTTCCATGCAAAGTAATGCAAAGTTTTAGATTAAATCTATTACCTGAAACTCTTTGAATGTAATATAAACACGAATGACTTGATGTATGGGTTCTTGTTTATGGAAATATACTTTGTTAACTTTTTCTTTTTCTACTGTTACAAAGTACACTTTGAAACTTCTTCACTACTTGTTATATGATGCATAGACTGAAAATTACCTCTAGTTCAGACTTTATTTTACCACTGGAACTAGGTATATGTGCTATACATGTGCATGTGTTATGGGTCCTAGATTTCTATTCTGAACCTCTTGTTACTAATTCACTGTGAACATCTTTTGGGGCCAATCAATTTTTCATTTAATTGAGTTTCTAAACAGGTCCTTCTTTTTTTCCATCTCTGTCCAACCATCCACTGCCGTTGTCCCAGAGCTGAAGAAATGTAGCATGAGAATTACAAAATCTTCCCTTTTATTACAATAATTCAAAAATAAACGAAATATACTAAATCAAAAATATGGGGCGTTTCATTATTTAAGTATGATATAAAATAACTTTTATAGACATAGAAAGACATCACAGAACTGAAGTCAAGGCTGACTGAGCATAATATTTACATGCTTAGAAATGTCAGTTTTCGATATGCATTTCAAATATCAACTTTAACTTACTGTAAATGTGACAGAAAAATATAAATCTGAATGTTGTTGGTGTTTACATTACACATATTCAGGTTCAACTCAGGTTGATATAAAATAACCCAGTATCAACACACATGAACTCAGAACATCCCCAAAAAATCATCCTGGAAGCCCAAGACATTTACGTGTACTAAGATATATTTCGCATAAATTTACATTAATCTATGTTTTATTCTGCTATGTTTTATTCTGCAAGTAATCAGTTTCTTCCTCCTAAGAGTCAAATATTGTATTGTTTTATACCCAGAAGAAAACAACATGCCTTAGGTGAACAGGTACTGCACTGCTTTTTTCAATTCTATTCAAATGTGTCAAATGTACTTAGTTCAGCTGAATATGAATTTTATTTTTAACATCAGAACTGAAGTCATATTTAGCCTATATTTACATTAATCTACGTCTCACTGCTCCTTTTTTTGATCCAGTCTTCCACTCGCCGACCTGCCGATTTGGCACAAAAGTGAGCCCCTTTATATCTGCTGTGGCCATGCCGTTTGTCCCTCCTCTCACAGCACAGGCGGCAGTTGTACGATTGGGCCCGTTTGATGGGGTTCCTGCTCTGCATCCTGTTCAGGTGTCTCCACCTGGTTGATCGGGGCATCATCATGAGTTCCATCATCTGAGCTGCATCTGAGGAGAACAGAGGAGTGGGGGTGCAGAGGAGTGGAGGAGTGGGGGAGTGGAGGAGTGGAGGAGTGGGGGTGCAGGGGAGTGGAGGAGTGGGGGTGTGGGGGTGCAGAGGAGTGGGGGTGCAGAGGAGTGGAGGAGTGGGGGTGCAGAGGAGTGGGGGTGCAGAGGAGTGGGGGTGCAGAGGAGTGGAGGAGTGGGGGTGCAGAGGAGTGGGGGAGTGGGGGTGCAGAGGAGTGGAGGTGCAGAGGAGTGGGGAAGAGGCACACAAGTGTGTGCAGTAGAGTCAGCTCTGGAAAGCATTTCAAGTTTAAACAGTGCTACACAAATACATTTCTATTATTGTTGCTGCTATTATTATTGTTGTTGTTGTAGTTGTTGTTATGTACCTGGTGTAGTGGGTGTAGCTGCAGGAGGAGCTTCCGGTTGTCCGGAGGGGGTCTCGAGCCACATGAGCTGAAAGAGGGTTTAGACAGCACAGACTGAGACTAAGCACCACATGAGCTGAAAGAGGGTTTAGACAGCACAGACTGTGTGTGTGTGTGTGTGTGTGTATGTGTGTGACAGCACAGACTGTGTGTGTGTGTGTGTGTGTGTGTGTGTGACAGCACAGACTGAGACTAAGCACAACATGAGTGACATGGTAAACATGTAGGGTATGATTTTAGTTATACGGATAGATAATCAGGTTTTATGTTTATGAAAATCAATGCAATTTTAGTGAGGTGGATTACATCCCAAGCAATGGTAAGTAACAGTCTGATGGCCTCGTCCTCTGCCCCTCCTGCTCCTGTTGATCTCTTTCCAACAGTGGATCCATGCTCTGCTGGACAAATAGGCCTCCATAACTTCTAGAATTAACATATTCTTTTTCTGGCTTTGTTGTAATGCGAGGATCACTTGTTGGATGCATACACACACATTGGCTTACACACAGACGCACAAAAGTCACCCCAATAACTTGTATTAGCTCATTATTATCTCATGCCTCAAAGGTCTTATGCATTTATCATCAAAGCTGATACAAATCGATCTTAAGTTACTTCAGTGTCAACACAGGTCATTTTTAAATGCACTGATGCGCCAGCCGTTATCCGCCAATAGCACAGAGAAATGTGGACCCAATTTGTGACCGAAATGGACCGACAGTAAGGGGCCTTTTCGGCTATATACGGGTTAATCTAAGACTGTGGGTTGCGAATTACTAGTACCTACTACTCTCTGCACACGTCATTGCGTAGCCTACTCTGATTTTATTTTAAACAAGGTCGATCAGCGTCACCAAGATGTAAAGTCCAAGACAGCGTTTCGCCTCAATTTATGAATACTAGCTACAGTCTGACTTACAATTTGTTGCTTCTTGTTGCCCACTGTGCAACTTCTGTTTTGTTTTGTTTTGTTCTTGCTCAGCGCAACTTGTCATCGTAGAGATGCGTTGGTCTCGTTTCAACTGCGCTGACAGGGGGAGCTGAGCGCGACCTGCGATCAATAACGAGGCGCCATGATGCCTAGGTCTCTTGAACCTCCTTTTACGTAGATAATGTTACCAGTTTGAAAGACGTTTTCAATGGCGTTATTAGTCAGTCACTACCATGTCTGGTAATGAAAACATGGTTCACTATTAAAAGTCAAGGAGAAAGGGAAAGTGGGTGTTAGTGGCAAAGAGATGGGAAGATGCGTAAAGTGCGCCTAATTATGTATTAGTAACGAAACAACAGGTGTTTTAGCATGACGTGCCTGCGAGAAATTTGAAAAATACGAACATCAGACATTTTTTTTTTAAATGTTTATATTTGATATATCATTTAATATAGGCATATACAAAATCTTGTTTTGGTTTATGGTTCCCTTAGGTTCGTGCGTTTTCCAAAGCAATTCAACGCCAGAACAGTAGGTGGAGCAACGACCTTCTCGAAGCTTCCTCCACATCAAGAGACGTCTCCTTCTTTGTGCTTGTTCTTCTCGTCTCCTCTTTCTCCTTCGCAAAATTATCATTTGCTCTTCAATGTTAATCAGCTCCAGCTCCACCAACTCACTTTGACTCCAGGTTGCCATCGTTCAGTGAGTGTGTTGACAACAAGACCGGGTATAAAAACAAACCAACGACGTCCACGCCCACAGATGGCATGGGATAGTCGACTTCTCTAACGTCGTCTTTGAAACGGTCGTTGCTCCACCTACTGTTCTGGCGTTGAATTACTTTGGAAAATGCACAAACCTTAGGGAACCATAATCCCTCAATGCAACTGCGCGGCCAGCCGCAGCTGCAGTTGCAAGAGTATATATGAGCCTTTAGGCGGTGATTACGCGACGAGGTTCTTGTTTGATAAATACGATGGAAAAAAAACGTGCGGTATATGCGGTTTGGCAAAGGCGCTGATTGCGCTGCGGTCGCAATGTTAGTAAATGAGGCCCTGAGTTTGACTTGAGATAGACATTTGGAAGAAAATAACCCCCAGCGGGAATATTTGTTTTCTCTGAAGCGTACTGCACTACACACACAACCCTCTTTACGCTTCCATTACACCAACGCAGTGAAAATTTAATTGTATAGTGGAACTATGTTATCGAATTTGATTCTTTATAGATTCTGCTTAATTAAGATTTGCTGAAGAGTCCAAGTATTGTTTCCTGCAATGTAAAGATATGGTGACATTGTATTTTAAGAGTTAGCTTCTGCGCACTATTACTTAAATTGCTTTACTGTAATATAAACAAAAATGGCCTGATGTGTTCCTATTGTCAAAATGCATAACATTTTCCACGGAATCACAAAGCACACTTTCTTTGTAATGACTCACTCCTGATATTCTGCATAGGTTTAAGATTAGGCCTGATAAACTTTATTTACCACTTGAATAGTGTGTGCTGTACATATTTATGTGTTAGATCTTAGATTTCTATTCTGAGCCTATTATTACTGCTGTCACAGGGACCATCCTTTGGGACCAATTCGTTTTAAATTAAATAGTTTTGAAAAAGTTTTTTTTTTATCCAGCCCATCCATCCACTCATGCAAGAATTAAAGAAGAAATGCAACAAGCAATTTGAACAATATGAATGAAAATTTTATACAAATATGACATTTAAAATAATTAAAACAACGTTTTAACAAATATACATTTAAACTTTAAATATAAACTTCAACTTCAATCTAACAGAAATTTGAAAATAAATTTAAATTTAAACAGTTTTACAAATATTCACACAGCGATCAGGTGTGGTGGCGGTGGCCAGACGAGGGTCTCGGTGATGTTTGGTAGCGGTGGCCAGATGAGGGTCTCGGTGAGGTGTGGTGCCGGTGGCTAGTTGAGGGTCTCGGTGAGGTGTGGTGGCGGTGGCCAAACGAGGGTCTCGGTGAGGTGTGGTGGCGGTGGCTAGTTGAGGGTCTCGGTGAGGTGTGGTGGCGGTGGCTAGTTGAGGGTCTCGGTGAGGTGTGGTGGCGGTGGCCAAACGAGGGTCTCGGTGAGGTGTGGTGGCGGTGGCTAGTTGAGGGTCTCGGTGAGGTGTGGTGGCGGTGGCCAGATGAGGGTCTTTGCTGGGTGTGGTGGCGGTGGCCAGATGAGGGTCTCGGTGAGGTGTGGTGCCGGTGGCTAGTTGAGGGTCTCGGTGAGGTGTGGTGGCGGTGGCCAAACGAGGGTCTCGGTGAGGTGTGGTGGCGGTGCCCCAATGAGGGTCTTTGCTGGGTGTGGTGGCGGTGGCCAGATGAGGGTCTTTGCTTGGTGTTGGTGCGGTGGCCAGACGAGGGTCTCGGTGAGGTGTGGTGGCGGTGGCCAGACGAGGGTCTCGGTGAGGTGTGGTGGCGGTGGCTAGTTGAGGGTCTCGGTGAGGTTTGGTAGCGGTGGCCAGACGAGGGTCTTTGCTGGGTGTAGCTAGCGGTGGGAGCAGGACTGGTAGCGGTGGGAGCAGGACTGGTAGCGGTGGGAGCAGGACTGGTAGCAGTGGCCAGACGAGGGTCTCTTGGTGAAAGCTGCTGAGGGGACTCTGCATTCAGTGCTGCTGGCTGAGGTTGGAGATGCCTAGCAGGAGACACTTGTAAAAGGAAAGATTGGATATTATATAAGAAATAAAATGCTTACGCTAAATAAAACACAAATGCCCTGTCATTTTGTGCTTCACAAAAATTGGTTTCTCTGTTTCTTAAAATAAGTTGGTGATGTCTGAATAGAAATACATGGGCACACTTGCTAGGTTGTCTGAGCTTATCACAATATTGTCCTGGCCAGGTGTCAATGCTGAAGATCTAGAATAAGTAAGCATGCATGTCTACGGCCCTGAGCAGTGACATATCACCTGGCTGGGGGAGGTGTGAGCATACCTGAGCTCTTTGCTGATGCGGCGTCGTCTGTCAGCTTTCTCTTGAAGAGTCTCTCAGATAGATGGTTGACGACTCCTGCTAGGTGGACCTGTGCGTCCTGTCCCTTTAAAAAGGCCCTCAGCCATGTGATGGAGGGCAGAGGGGTCATCGGTGGTGGTGGCAGCACCTGTTGATGAGGAGGAGGAGGAGGAGACCCAGTGGGGTTGAAGCTGTGGCACACTGACAGGTACCGCAGGCATCGGCTCATCCAGGCCTGGGCGTGCTGCTCCGAGACGAAGCGCAGCAAGTCGATGGCTGAATGGCCAACAGTCTTCTCACGAAGGAGCTTCACGACCTTCCAGTCGCAAGCAAGCCTGGAGACACACACACACACACACACACACACACACACACACACACACACACATACAAACCCACACCCACACCGACACATACATACAAACCCACAAACACACATACACACACACGCACACACACACACATACACACATACACACATACACACACTGATAAAGACATCCAATGGTTTTCAAAGCTGTGACAGACTTTAGATCTATCTATCTATCTATCTATCTATCTATCTATCTAAAGGTGAAATACCCACTTGTAGGTGAGGATGGCAGGAAACTGCAGCTGCAGGTGCAAATCTAGCTGGCCTATCACCTCCCTTGCCCACGCCGCCACCTTCTTATGGCAACGCTGGCATTCGAGGTACTCAGTGGCAGCGTAGTACCATCCATCGATGTCTAGCACCCGCCGTACGGTCTTATATAACCCTGCGCCTTTGAGCTTGTAGCCCAGCCGGGAGCACTCGGGCTGGGGGCACAGAACCCCACAGGCCCACAGGCGGCAGGGCAACCACAGGAACAGGGGGCGGGCAAAGTAGAGGGCAGGGGAGGACGGGGGTTGGCGTGGGGCGGCGGAAGGTTCTGGTGGGAAATACCAGAACTTCACTGGCACCGTCAGCTTAATCTGGCCCTGCTGGTTGGTTTGGAAAAGGGCCTCACTCACCCACTCCTGCGTCTCAACAGGGAGGCTTTTCCTCCAGCTTTTGGGGATTAGCAAATTCTGCAAAGTACAAAGTGTGTTACTAGACATGCCTTTAACTTGTGACTTAACATCTAGAGTGTGTTACTAGACATGCCTTTAACTTGTGACTTAAAATCCAAAGTGTGTTACTAGACATGCCTTTAACTTGTGACTTAACGTCTAAAGAGTTTTACTAGACATGCCTTTAACTTGTGACTTAACATCCAAAGTGCGTTACTAGACATGCCTTTAACTTGTGACTTAACATCCACAAACAGGACTGCGTGTAGGCAATCACAGTTTTATTCTGATTGATTGAAATCTTGGTATTTTTGCATGTGAATATTAACAGAGAAAATGAGAAACAGCTGCACTGCAAAGCTGCATGGGAGGTGGTATAATGTAGCAGGTCAAGACAATTCTCTGTAATATGATTCAAAGTTATTGTCATTATTTATGTTAGTTGTCTAAGAAACAGGTAGGCAATTATCTTATATGGGGGAATTTGTACAAAGGCAATGATTTAATATGCTAAAATGTCATTAGTCCAAAATAAATGGTAAGTTTAAGGGGGCGCGTTGTTTAATAGTACAGTGAAGCTGTCTGGATGGTGGATTATTGACATGCAACTGGTAACTAGTAGAACACAGGAGCTGAATACTGACGCTAGTAGAACACTGACACTAGTAGAACACTGACAGGAGCAGAACACTGACACTAGTAGAACACTGACACTAGTAGAACACTGACACTAGTAGAACACTGACAGGAGTAGAACACTGACACTAGTAGAACACTGACAGGAGCAGAACACTGACACTAGTAGAACACTGACACTAGTAGAACACTGACAGGAGCAGAACACTGACACTAGTAGAACACTGACACTAGTAGAACACTGACAGGAGTAGAACACTGACACTAGTAGAACACTGACACTAGTAGAACACTGACAGGAGCAGAACACTGATACTAGTAGAACACTGACACTAGTAGAACACTGACAGGAGCAGAACACTGATACTAGTAGAACACTGACACTAGTAGAACACTGACACTAGTAGAACACTGACACTAGTAGAACACTGATACCAGTAGAACACTGACACTAGTAGAACACTGACAGGAGCAGAACACTGATACTAGTAGAACACTGACACTAGTAGAACACTGACAGGAGTAGAACACTGATACCAGTAGAACACTGACACTAGTAGAACACTGACACTAGTAGAACACTGACACTAGCAGAACACTGACACTAGTAGAACACTGACACTAGTAGAACACTGACAGTAGTAGAACACTGACAGGAGTAGAACACTGACACTAGTAGAACACTGACACTAGTAGAACACTGACAGTAGTAGAACACTGACACTAGTAGAACACTGACAGGAGCAGAACACTGACACTAGTAGAACACTGACACTAGTAGAACACTGACAGTAGTAGAACACTGACACTAGTAGAACACTGACACTAGTAGAACACTGACAGGAGCAGAACACTGACACTAGTAGAACACTGACAGGAGTAGAACACTGACACTAGTAGAACACTGACAGGAGTAGAACACTGACAGGAGCAGAACACTGACAGGAGTAGAACACTGACACTAGTAGAACACTGACACTAGTAGAACACTGACACTAGAACACTGACACTAGCAGAACACTGACACTAGTAGAACACTGACACTAGTAGAACACTGATACTAATAGAACACTGACACTAGTAGAACACTGACACTAGTAGAACACTGACAGGAGCAGAAGAAGCAGCAGCAGCACCAGCAGCACCAGCAGCAGCAGCAGCAGCAGGGAACGGCAGGTCTGGAGAGGAGGGTGGGGGATGGGTGGGGTCAGGGAGCAGGCCGTCAGGGGGGGGTCTGGGGGCCGGAGTCACAGGAGCTGAAAGAGGGTTTGGACAGTACAGGCTGAACACCAGAACACCAGAACCAGAACACAGGTGATGACATGGTTTACATGCAGGGTACACTGTTTATCTAGTATACACATAAACAATACGATTAATGCAAAATTAAACATGCACAAGACTCAGCCTACTATAAGACCAGAGCGCAGGTGATGACATGGTTAACATGCAGTGTATGATGTCATATCCAGTATACACATACTGTAAACAATCAGGGGTTATGATGTCATATCCAGTATACACATACTGTAAACAATCAGGGGTTATGTTCATGGAAATGACAGAAGCACCAACTCAGCCTATTACAACACAATACTACACATGACATCATATGATTTGGTTGCTGTAATTTAACCTATGTGGGGTTTCATTAAAAAAATGTGGTGATGAGGTAAATTCCAACCCAAGCAGTGGTAACAGTAGCAGGCTCTCTCTGAGTGGATCAAGGCAGAGTTGGGGGCTGTTTTGGTCTTGTGTGCTATTCATTGGATGATTTCTCTCCCCCTCTCTGTATGTGTGTCTTTCTCTCCTTCTCCCTGTGTGTGTGTGTGTGTGTGTGTGTGTGTGTGTCTGTGTTGACGGCTACCTGGTGCTGGAGATGCAGCAGGAAAGCAGGAGTCTGAAGATGGCGTCTCCCTCTGCCACTCCTGCTCCTGTTGATCTCTCTCCAACAGTGGATCCATGCTCTGCTGGACAAATAGGCCTCCATCACCTCTCTAACCAACATATTCTTTTTCTGATCTTTCTTTAAATGTTTACAAAGCTGTTCAACACAGTGCTCCTGTGCTGTGTGTCTTTAATCCCATTTCATGTGATCTCTTTTAAAACCCTCTGGCCTGTAAAACAGGACCTGTCATATTTCCTATTATATTTTGAATAACTAAGATTATACTAATTGAACTTCTTTTCACGTGGTAGAACATGTGTGTTGTAAAAACGTAATAGGCAATGCATTAGCGAAGTTCTGGCACTGATGATAATTCAAAAGTCACCAACTGAAGTAAGTGGTGGAGCATCGCAGCTACCATCCCCCATCTTGTTACTTCATGTGTAGGCCTACTCCTCCCCAACTCCCTTTAGCACCTTTGATAGTGGGCCTGTACAATTCGCGTTATGTTCTGAGGCTCAGGAGATGAATGACGAATGGTGTTACAACAATTTCTGATGCGTTGTGGCCACTGGTATGATGCACGAACACACACACCCAAACACAGACACACGCAGGCCAACACACAAACAACAAGCAAAGTTTCCTACACCTGAACATATCGTGTATCTAGCGCCGCCAGATCCTGTTAAATGTATCAGTCTACTTCACCACGATCTAGATAGATAGATAGATAGATTAAACCCCTAGTAAAATTTTCCTCAGGATTAATAAAGTATCCATCTATCTATCTATATCGTGGTGAAGTAGACTGATACATTTAGCAGGATCTGGCAGCGCTAGATAAACGTTATGTTCAGGTGTGGGACATCTACGCATAAATGGGTAAAGTAATATCAACATATAGGCTACTGTTTAAAAAAGCACCAGTGGCCCGTACATTATCCTTCAGTATAAATACTAAAAAATATTGGAACAATTCGTGATGATTGGCATGGACGGGCATTTTCGTCGATATAGCCTAACGTTATTTGTCTAAGACTATTAACACAATTTCCAAGACGACATCAGCATCATCAACACTATTCCAAGTAGGCCTATTTAAAGTCAAATCTAGAGTTCTGCCTTAAACAGCTCAGGACAAATAAAGAAATACTCACAATCGAATGTGTTTTTTCTGTACAACTTTCTCTGTTCTGTTGTGATTTTCCTCCACTCAACTTCTCTGACTGTCACCTCTGCCTTCTACCCCTCCCCCTCCCCCCTCCGAGCGGAGATGCTTTGACTTCGTGGTCGTGATTGGACAGGTCATCTGAGCACGAGCTGGGCTCAATAGTATTACTTAGAGACCTCGGGCCCAGAACTACCTTCTGCCTTCGGTTATTATATCAGCCAGCTGTGAAATAACGCTTTTATTAAAGCCCATTTTCATAGAAATGGCAAAACACAGCGCAATGCGGCATGATGAGATATTTACTGTGTTATGTGACGGCCAATTGAAAAGTGTATTCAAAAGGTCGACATAAGGAGGACGCAAACTCATGCTATCAATTTCATTTCTGATTAAATCACTGCGTTCAGAAGAAACAAGTACTACATTTTCTCAAGAGTGATCCTAAACTTTTGTCCACGACTGTAAATAGTGCAAAGGAACTTCCATAACCTCATTCTTCCACTCAGGAATTTAATGTCTGATAGCGTTGAAAAAAGCAATCTTACTGCACTAAGGTTGACTTGAGATACTGAATTGGTTGGAGGAAAATATACTGGGCTGTATATTATTTGTATATATTAATTGAAATAGAATAATATATTATACAACGTTCTTATACACACGCACACTCACACATCCACACACACACACACGCACACACACTCACACATCCACATCCTTGATTGAGAGGGTTAGAGGGTCCAAATAGATCTTTGACATCAGTGAAAGGTATAATCATCTCACCTGGGGAAATCAGTTTACCACACCAGACCTGAAAGAACTGACATCTGCCAGACTGATTTAGTGAACATGTTTTTTTTCTGGACCAACAGTGAGCGATCAGTAGCCTATTGTTTTTATATTTATATGGAGATGACACAGCGACACTGCTAGAATAAGTAATTAACCAGGCCTGTATGATCATAGATGATCATTTATATTGATCAGGGCCCTGGCACATGTATGAGGTTGCCATGGACGTCAGGACGCAGAGAATGAAAGTTTAACAGAGTTTATTGAGACTCAGCCATGGGAACGGAGAAAATGGGAAACAAACAAGGAAAAACACACTAACGGGGCGAACGCTCAGAACTATTACTAAATCGATTTAACCAACACACATGAGAAAAACCAAAACGAAATACACACACTCTGGAGAAACAATAACTCGGGAGATATAAGCACGAACTAAGGAGATATTCACTTTTCGGTGATACAGAGCGCAGGGGCGCGGAACAGAACGAGGAGATTCACGGCGGACCTGGAGTCAGAATCCAAGGAATGAAGGAGATCGTAAGCGTATAGATGTCGGGGACAGGTTGTGTTCGGATGTGTAGTCCTATATGCAACGATGCCAGACGAGGAGTGAAGGGAGTGGGGAGTTTATATGCGATAAGGAAATGTGAAACAATCAAGTAGGCTATGTGTGTTTATCTGTGAGCTTAAACATGACGTTTCTGCCTCTGTTCTTAAATGCTGACGTTTCTAACTCTGTGTATGTGCCAAGGGCGTAGGTTTGCATAAGGTCAGTCACGACCAAAGTTTGGGAAAGACACAATTGTCCCCACCAATATTTTGTTAATTTGAATTGCCTTTAAAAAAATAAATAATTCGCATTATTATCTTGCATTATTATACTGTTTGTCGCCCAGAAGAGTGAAAAATACATTTCCAAGTTTTCCAATGCACCCTCGAGCCTGCGAGACAAGATGCTGTCATTTCATTGGCTGAAGAGGCTCACGTTCTCAGCACTACTAAAAGCAACTAAATACGCAAGGAAATAATAAAGCGTCATAGTATTTCGTTTCGTCATTAGTTTCAACTAGAGACGAACACAATAATATGGGACACAGAGTAACCAGTAGTCCTAACTGGAGGGAATTTTGATGGAAGATTAAAATGAGATACTTCAGAACTCTACTTATAACATCTAAGTGAAGCAATACCTCAGCACAATGTTGGAGGGGTTGTGGCAAGGTGGGAGACCACACACATATATTTTGGGACTGTCCAAAGTTATCAGAATACTGGCAAAAAATAGGGAAATAAGGGAAATAAAAAACATGTTTATTTATAGACATACCGTTAGAACCATCACACTTTATTTTAGGGATATTGCCTGATAACCTTGAAGAAAATAGCCAAACAAAACTTATGAGAGCCCTTCTTCTAATAGCAAATAAAGTAATAACAGCCTCCTGGCTGAAGCCACAGCCCCCCACAATAACCCAATGGAGGGACAGAATTCAAGATCTGTACAGGATGGAACACTTAACTGCACTATTACAACTGAAAACAGAAGTATTCATAAACAACTGGTCCCCCATTGCTCTACATTTCCATTTGATATGATAAGCAGAATATATATATATGTATTTTCTTTTTGTCTTTTTTCTTTGTTTTTACTTTAAAGCAATGGACATTTGCAGGCTATTCTTTTTCTCTTTCGGAATACTGTCTTAATGTAATGTCATGTTTGATGTATTGTGCTTGTGGACAATGTAAATCTGTTACTCAATGCTGATATGCCTGGCTCCTGATGGATTGGGCCCAATACATACCCGTGGCACTTAATTTCATGTTAAAAATGATTTTGGATGTGATGTACTGTATGACTGCATTTGATAAAAGGAAATAAAAAGAAGTTAAAACAAAAGAAAGTTGTTAGTGTAGACTGTAGAGCATGTACTGTTTGCTTATATTAAATCTATCCCTAGCCTCCATAATCTTTTGACCAGTGTGTTAACAGATCTTGGTCTTGTTGAAGCCAGAAGGATAAAGCTAACCTACCCACATAATGGGACCATGTTAGTTTAGCCTAATACCAGCAGGCTATCAACTCAAAAGTGATATTAACTGGTGATAAGTAGGCCTATATGATCCCTTGGATAGTAATAAGGCTATCTCTGTTCCCTGTAATCTCTCGACCAATGTCAGCAGTCAACTAAGCATGGTTAGTGTCTGTATTAAATTGATGAATTACTGTTTAGGAAAAACAGCATCCTGAAGCTACAGATGAAGAGCAGGGTGATGATGAATCAGCATCAGGGGTTCAGGTGAGATGATGAATTGTCCATTTTGGCAAAGATTGCATTAGATTGCTGTTTTTTTAGGGATGTTTAGAAAATGTTTACCATGAATGAAATCATTCACATTGGCTATTTTTATGCATCATATAATTCATTAATACATTATTTCATTGCTCAGAAACGCTCTGTAGCTGCACCCAGTACAGATGATGTTGGCCTAGTACAGCTCCATAAAACCTGAACCAATTACCTACTTATAAAAAAATAATTTTTAGAACAAAAAAATGCATTGCATGTACTTCTCATTAGGGAAGTTTGTTCATTAAGGCATCATTTTGAAATGCATTCAGTAAACTCAGAAATCCAGTGCAGATGTAGTGCAGGTTGAGGAAGCAGCAGCTGGACCATCAGGGCTTCAGATGAGGTCTTACTCATGCCGGGCAGTGTCCCTACCAATGCTGAGACCAAACCTACGCCCTTGGTATGTGCTTAAAAGTGTACCTTCTGTGTGTGTGTAAGCAAGGGCTGATCTTTTCTGCCTTGCTGATGCATTACGTTGCAAAAAGCATAGTAAGATGACCTCGGACGTCAGAGACCCACCACGTGGTTATCCCTGCTGACAAAGTGTTTTGGCGTCAGAGAACGTTAACTTCTTTCTATACAAACCTTGTGTGATGTGTTTAATTTCGCTTCTCTCCCGTCTGCTGCAGTCTGGGAGTGAGCCCGGGCTCTCTCTCTCTCTCTCTGAGAGTGGGCCCGTGCCTCTCTCTGGCCTGCCAGGATGTGGGTGGGCCCGACAAGCTTGTTGTTGTTGTTGAATAAATATACTTATATGCAACTCCGGAGTCCTGAGGTAACGTGAGTGAATTTTCACCTAACAATATGGAGATCATGGCAGTCAGTCAATCAGGGGATTGGGAAGGTGATTGAGGCAGGTGTGTTGAATTAGGAGGGGCGTGGCAGGAGCAGGGCTCAGCGCTGGCGTGACACAGGTAATGGCCATCAGGTTAAACCAACTACAGCTTCATGTGTTAGGCTCCCTCACTGAACCAACTGTAGCTTCATGTGTTAGGATCCCTCACTGCTGGAGTCCATGTGTGCTAGATTCTTCCAACCCTTACACTAAGGATAACTCCTGGAACAGATTCTGGTGAGGGAAAGATTAATCCATTTCACAGACTGTCACTTCATATGCTTGTCTAAGTCCATTGCTAACTCTGGGAGATCTTGGGTGTGTGTGTGTGTGTGTGTGTGTGTGTGTGTGTGTGTGTGTGTGTGTGTGTGTGTGTGTGTGTGTGTCGGCTGCCGGTGCTCAGATATGACTTCAGTGTAGCATGCAGGGGGTGAGTGGCATTGTTCATAATACTGAATAGTTTCCACAGAATCCTTCTCTAGAAAACTATAATAATAATAATAATGCATTTAATGGTGACTTTCTGACAAGGTCATCTTACATGGTGTGAGATAAATAATTAAACATACAATAAGCCACAGAGCATAGCTCAGCAATGACTCAAATTAGTGTTGGACAATAAAATGTAGTTGATGCAGTGAGAGTGAGTGTGAGTGTGCTAGTTTAAAAAGAGGTTTTGAGTTAGAGTTTAGGTGCAGCATATGAGAAGGGCCTAGCCCCTGTGCTGAGGTTGATGGGTGCATCATATGAGGCCCTGGCACCTGTGCTGAGGTTGATGGGTGCAGCATATGAGAAGGCCCTAGCACCTGTGCTGAGGTTGATGGGTGCAGCATATGAGAAGGCCCTAGCTGATGAAGACCGTAGCCAAAGGAGGGAGTGTAGGTCTTAAGGTCTGTGAGGTAGGCAGGGGAATATTATTTATTCATAAGATTAGTCATAAGATTTACAAGTTAATCCGCTGTGATACAGGCGCCACTGCTTGAATAAAAAGAGGTGTGACATCATCAGTGAATTTAGAGCGTGCAATAATCCGTGCCACAGAGGTGTGACATCATCAGTGGATTTAGAGCGTGCAATAATCCGTGCCACAGAGGTGTGACATCATCAGTGGATTTAGAGCGTGCAATAATCCGCGCCACAGAGTTCTGGATGAGTCGGAGTCGGAGGATGAGTTTGTTGGAATGCACTGTAGTAGTCTATGTGTGATGTGATCAGAGCATATGTCTTTTTAAGGCCTCTGACGTAGCACCCCACTCTGTGCCAACTCCAGCACCCCACTCTGTGCCAACTCCAGCACCCCACTCTGTGCCGACTCCAGCACCCCACTCTGTGCCAACTCCAGCACCCCACTCTGTGCCGACTCCAGCACCCCACTCTGTGCCAACTCCAGGACCCCACTCTGTGCCGACTCCAGGACCCCACTCTGTGCCGACTCCAGCACCCCACTCTGTGCCAACTCCAGGACCCCACTCTGTGCCGACTCCAGCACCCCACTCTGTGCCGACTCCAGCACCCCACGGTGGTAATCGACTACAGACACTGTATGGGGTGATACGTTAGAGACTGGAAGAAGAGAAAGCTAAAACACTCTGTAAAAAGTCATTTTGTACAGTTGTTTTAGTTATTGAGGTAAACAGACGCAGGTGTATCTCTGTAGAGATCCTTTCCATGTCGTCAGACCCTTTTAAAAACATTTACTACAAGCTTGGCGAAAACAAGTGGTTTACATTGTTAAGCCGTTATGCCGGTAGCGTCCGATTGTTAATTGTCCTTAGTAAAAGTTTGGACCCAAAAAGGTCTAATAATAGCGCCCAGGTTGAAAAACCCAAATTTTCCCGTTCACTAGGATTGTGGGGATTGGATCCAGGTGATGTGTGGAGGAATAATGTGTGTGTATGTGATGTATGTGATGAAAATGTGATATTTGGGTGGAAGACTGAAGTCACATTGGATAGTGAATGGAGATGGTTTCATGGCACTCGTTGATGTTGTATGATATTAGCAGTGTTCGGAAAGTTGCCGTTACCAGTGGTATCCAGCTGTGCACACCCGCTGTGCAGGCCACGCACGATACTTGGGGACACAGAGAGGTCACCCAATCCTGTGTTCCCAGAGTTCCGTGGGCGGCGCATGGGGTGCAAGTGCACAGAGGACGACCAGACGGGTTTTTAGTTCCCCCAAGCCAGTTTCAAGGCTCCCCCTCTTATCTATATAAACCAGACCCACCTCTGGCCAGTTGTTAGTCAAGAGAAGCTGGAGAGCTTCACTGTCAGAAGTTCATTGGACGATTCACTAATCAAAAGACATTTACGATCGTTCTTGCCGTGCGATTAAGAGAGTGCTCTTAATGACGCACGGCAAGAACGATCGTGAATGTGTTCTGTTATTTGTGTGATTTAGCGAGTCTGTTAGTACCAGTGTAGATAGTATCTGTTAGTTCATGTAGGGTTGTAATCATCCATTGTACATTCATATTTCACTTCAATATTCATGGCATTCACGGCCCCTTTCATGGCTTGAGAGTGTGTGTGTGATAATAACCTAAATGGATATAACCTAACTAGCTAAGTATTAGAAAAGAGTTGGAAAAGGTTGCTCAATTTTCATTCAATAATTAGGCACACAATTTTGTGTACTTGTATGTGGTGTGAAACTGAACCTTAACAGAAAAGTGAATGTAGCACCCTTTGATGTTTTGAAGTGTTTGTGCATCTGTACATTGACCATGATGTCCTTGTGGCGTCTATTTTGTAGCCAAGTATTATAACAGGTTGTGTGTTACTTGACAACCAATTTCTTTAAATAGCTGTACTATGTAGCACACATGGTACATTTACTGGGATAAGAGGGGTATCAGGTATATGTGTTATACCTGAGGGGAAAACGCTGGCTGAGAGAAGGCATGGGTTTTTATAAGCGTGTTTTAAGTATCGCTTCAAAGTAAAATACAGCCCTGGAGCGCCATCTAGCGGTGCATGTGCGTAGAGCAGGAATCTGCATCATAAACGTAATGAACTATGTTGAACAAACTTAAGTACCGTAGCATGTAAGGCAACAAAAAGAAAAAGTCCCCTTGAAAAAAGACCCGCATATTAAGTTGAAGAATAAGAAAGTGTAAAAATAGGCATGGTTTTGAAAACCTCCTGTTTCAGAGGAGGGAGCGCGCCAGCAACATCGGCCAACAACCACCGACCCCGCCGCAGAAGCCACGGCGGGGACGGTGGTTGTTGGCCGATGTTGCTGGCCCTCCTCTGTTGAGCCCTCTGCTCCTTTGCCTCTCTGACCGCCGGGTGTGTTCACAATGAACAAAGTCTTGTTTGACTCTCAGCCGGAACATTTCTTACCGTATTTTCCGTTTTGTTTTTACATGCGCTAACAGAAAAGAATTAGGGATGTGAAATGATTAATTTTTTTTATAAAATTAATCACAGGTTTCTGTGGATTAATCATGATTAATCACATATTACCGATTTTCTCGGTATATTTTTGTGAGAACAAAAAGATTTATGACAAAAGATGGATATATACTGTACATTAAAAAAAAAAAATGTATTCATAAAAAAACAATGGTGCTGCAACTCAGCAGTTCTTTAGAAGTTCTTTTTGCTATTCCATATGGAACATTAATATAATCTTCATCCTAAACAGAATGTGGGCTTCTTAGCCATTGTATGGGTGAATAAAACATTTTTCTTTTCTTTTTAAATCAAACAGAAATGATTTGGGCTTCTTAGCCATTGTTTTATAGGATGGTTAAAACATTTTTCTCTTTTTTGTCAAACAACCATTAACCACACCATGACACAATCTAATGCCTCTAAATGCCCTCTTACAGTAGTCTAGCCGCGGCTATCATATTACGTGCACTGTCTGTCCCTATAGTGGTCGTTTTGTCTTCAATTGCCCAGTTGCTTGCAACAGTTTGGAACTGTTCTGCACATGCCTCTGCAAAGTGGAGCTCTTCTGTTTTCATGCACGTTAAGTGCAAACGACTTTAACTTCCATTCGTCGGTGATTAAAGATGTGCCGTTACACCCAGGTAGTTATCGTTACTCACAGAGGTCCAGTGATCCCCTGTCAGCGCCTGATGTTTCGTAGTTTCGTAGCAGGTTCATACAGCTTGTGGATTTTTGTCATTATTGTGCGTCTTTGCGGTGCTTTGATGCTTGAGTCCCCCTTTGCCACTCAGGGGTCATCCTGGTGTATCTCTCCGCGCTGTTGAAGGGCCGCTGTTGCTCTGACCACCCAGCTAGCTCAGGAGCTTCATGCCGTTTCTGATTGGCTTCTTCTTGAACAGCCAATACAGCCTGTCCGTTGAAGGGTCGGTCCTTCGTCCCACTAGCACACAAGTTACACGTAATACCAGAAGAGAGACATGATGCCGTGTCTAAAGCTCATAAAATGTCTTTGTGGTAAAAACTTTCATGCAACACAGGTGTGAGACTGCAGCTTTATTCAACACAGGTGTGAGACTACAGCTTTATTCAACACAGGTGTCAGACTGAAGCTTTATTCACGGCACGAGGGAAAGTTACAATCAACACAAGGTTCAAGTGACAAATCCAAAGCTCTGTGGGGTTAGGCCCCGTTTTATTCCAAGCTCAACACGCATCACACATACAGCTCCTTGGTTTGGCTTAATGGTATTAACTTTGCAAATAATCCCTGGTAGATAACTTGTCATCCGCAGAATTGTAAGATATAGTGTGAACAGTATTACAGATGGTAGGCACAATAAGTACACCAACCTTTCCAATTAACAAATGTCGTTGCTTATAATTATTACTAGTAGTGACATCTGTAGAGGCATTTATTACCAGTAGCTATTTCTTTATCAAAATGGCACAGCCTAGACATTGAGAGACAACCCATTGCGTGAGTACTTTTACTTTTAATACTTAAAGTAAATTTAAAAGTAAGTACTTTTTACTTTTACTTAAATAGGATTGTTGATGTAGTACTTTTACTTTTATCTTCCTGGGTACTTGTACTTTTACTTAAGTACTAAACTTCAGTACTTCCTCCACCACTGCTGATGAGGTTCTACTAGCTGTGCTCTCAGGACTGGAGGATGGTGCAGAAATGTTGGTTTTAAAATCCCCCAGCCCTACAACAGTAAATCCCAAAGACTATAGTCCTACTTATGAAGATATCTGCTCTGTATATTCACTGGATTCACAACAGTGTAATATCATCATTACATGCATCCATATCAGTGTTAAATACATTCATGGTATGTGACAGAACCCTCACATCTTTTCCATACTTCTTTTGTTGATGAGTGAAATTAAAAAGTGAGTTATCGTCTCTAACCTTTCACTCTGATGGTGTGGGAGACAGAAGTCTGAACCTGCCCTCCTGCAGTCAGCTGGCATGTCTGAGTATGGACAGGGTTTGGACCTCTGAGCTCCTCAGTCAGTGTGATGGAACAGGGAGGTGTGGTTCTGGTCTGGTGATTGTTGATGTTATTCAGCTCTTTCCCTGTCTCATCCACCCAGCTCAGACTAACTCCTTTATCTTTCACTGATCCTGTACAGTTGTAGGGTGTGTGCAGGAGGCAGTGGAGAGTCACATGACTGTCTGCCTCCATCTCAGTCTCACTGGGGGAAGCAGAGACTACAGGACTATCAGGTTTAGCATTCAGCAGACACCTGCCTTCAGTAACAGTAATGTGCATTTAAGTTTTCTTTAAAGAGGAGTTTTACCTCTATACAATATTAGGGAAAGGAATTATTTTATGATTTATTTCATTATTTAGGAAATAGTTACATTCATCAGACACTTTTATCCAAAGCAGCCTGCAGTGTAGTGCAGATATATAATCTCCCCTGATCAGTATGTGTGCTCTTAGCTACCAGTCGAGCTACAGGTACTTTTATGGAGTTTTGTCTAGAACTGGTGAGCTAATCCACTGAAAGCCAGCCTTGCCTTGCAAACACCAACAACAGCAGAGTTGGCACTAAGAAAGACAAACTAGTTTGCATACTGATTTATTTCAGTGAGTTTATGTCTCCTTCACATGACCATATAAGATGAAAATTAATTTGAGTGTCATTAAGAATAGGTTACATATAAAACCCTAAACAAAACCTTGAAGAAAACCTTATAATACAGACTTAATACATCCAACAAATCCATTTTACTTCAGTTACTGAGTTCCTGAAAACAACAACAAATAAAACAACACCAACAATAACACCTACCCTGAAGAACAGACAGATAGACATGAGCATCCTCTCCATGTTTGGGTCCACCCTCTCTCAGGTACTGCTGACAGATGTAGCTTCCAGCATCCTCAGTGGTGACATCAGTAATGTGGAGAGAACAGTCAGAGACCAGACTCAGTCTCTTAGCTCTGTGTGTGGCTACAGCAGGTTTGATCTTTCCATGGTAGACCAATTCTACAGTAGGTCCAGATCTGATATTAAGCCAGTGAGTAGAAGAGCAGTCTGAATAAACCACATTACTGCAGGGAAGAGTGGCATTCCCACCCACACTGGAGAAGACAGTGGGAGTTTCTCCTTGGACACCTGAATGATAAATGAAATCACATCAGTCAAACCTAATACTAACAACAAGAGATATTGTACAGATCATGTAGAGTGTCAAATGGGAATATATAAATTCAATATTTATATAAATACAGAATATATAAATTCAACAATAAAACATTCAGTGAGCTCCGATGTTGGAAGTGGGGTATAACAACACCATGAAACATCATCATAGTATAAAACATCACACAGCATGGTGACACTAAGGATAACAAGACACCCATATTCTTCAGCAAACCCATTTTCAGAACAGCTACAGGAAACTCCGTTGAACTCTCTCATACAGGCCAGAGTAAAACATCACACAGCATGGGCTCAAAAACAACATACCAGTTAAGTGGGTGTCATGGACTCCAGTGACTTTGTGTGAGTGTGTGTGAATGTGAACATGTGTGATTGAGTGTGTGTGAATGTTTGTCAGTGTGTGTGAATTTGTGTGAGTGTGTTAATGTGAATATGTGTGTTTGAGTGTGTGTAAATGTGTGAATTTGTGTGAGTGTGTGAATGTGAATATGTGTGTTTGAGTGTGTGTGAATATTTGTTGGTGTTTGTGAATGTTTGTGTAAGTGTGTGTGTGAAGGTGTGTGTGAATATTTGTTGGTGTTTGTGAATGCGTGTGTTTGTGAATGTTTGTGTAAGTGTGTGTGAAGGTGTGTGGGTGTGTGTAAAATGTGTGTTTGTGAAGGTCTGAGTGTGTGTATGTGAATATGTGTGTGTGAATGTGTGTTGGTATGTGTGAATGTTTGAGTTTGTGTGAGTGTGTGTGTGAAGGTGTGTAGAGTGTGTGTTTGTGAATTTGTGTGAGTGTGTGTGTTTGAGAGTGTCAGTGTGTGTAAGTGAATGTGTGTGAGTGTGTGTGTCAGAGTGTCAGTGTGTGTGAGTCTGAGAGTGTGTTTTAGAGACTGTGTGTGTTACTATGTGTGTGAGTTTGTGAGTTTTTGTGAGTGTGTGTGTGAGATAGAGAAAGAGTGAATGTGAGTGTGTGTGAATGTACAGAAAAAAAGTATTTGAACCCCCAAGCAAACAGCAAGAATTCTGGCTCCCAATGACCAGTTATGTGCCCAAGAAGCACACAGATTAGTCCTCATTAGGCCTAACAAGGTACACCTGATCTCAACTGGTGACGTGTATAAAAGAAACCTGTCCAAAGAATCATACTTCACACCTTCAACCTCACCACCATGGGCAAGACCAAAGAGTTGACCAAGGACGTCAGATATAAGATTGTAGACCTGCACAAGGCTGGAATGGGTTACAAAACCATCGGCAAGCAGCTTGGTGAGAAGCAGACAACTATTGGTGCGATTATTCGTAAATGGAAGCAACACCAACCAACTGTCAATCGCTCTAGGTCTGGGGCTCCATGCAAGATATTCCCTCGTGCGATATCAGTGATCATCCGAAAGGTGCAGAATAACCCCAGAACTACGCAGGAGGAGCTTGTGAATGATCTCAAGGCAGCTGGGACCACAGTCACCAAGAAAACCATTGGCAACACACTACGCCGTAATGGTTTGAAGAACTGCAGCACTCGCAAGGTCCCCCTGCTCAAGGAAGCACATGTACAGGGCCGTCTGAAGTTTGCCAATGAACACTTGAATGATTCTAAGGAGGATTGGGAGACAGGATGTGGTCAGATGAGACCAAAATCAAGCTCTTTGGCATCAACTCGACTTGCCGAGTTTGGATGCTGAATATGACCCCAAGAACACCATCCCCACCGTCAAGCATGGAGGTGGAAACATTATGCTTTGGGGCTGTTTCTCTGCCAAGGGAACAGGGCGACTCCACTGCATCAAGGGGACTATGGATGGGGCCATGTAACGTGGAATATTGGGCTTGAACCTCATTTCCTCATTCCCTCCCATTGAAAACGCAACCTTAAGGATTTGGAGAGGATCTGCAAAGAGGAGTGGACCAAAATCCCTCCTGAGATGTGTGTAAACCTGGTGACCAACTACAAGAAAAGTCTGACGTCTGTGCCTGCCAACAAGGGTTATTCCACCAAGTACTAAGTCATGTTTTGCTAGGGGTTCAAATACTTATTTTCTGCATCAAATGCAAATTAAGTCATAAATGTTATAAAATGCAGTTTTCTGGATTTTTTTTGTTGATATTCTGTTTCTCACCTTTAAAATACACCTACTATTACAATTATAGATCACACATTTCTTTGCAAGTGGCCAAACTTGCGAAATCGGCAGGGGTTCAAATACTTATTTTCCCCACTGTATGTGTTTGTTTGTATGTAAATTTGTGTGAGTGTGTGTGAATATCTGTGATTGAGTGTGTGTGAATGAGTGTTGGTGTGTGTGAACGTGTGTGTAATGTGTGTGTTTGTGAATGTATGTGTAAGTGTGTGTGAATGTGTGTGTGAGTGTTTGTGAAAGTGTGTGTGTGTGAGTGAGTGTCAGTATATGTCTGAGAGGGTGTGTGAGTTTGTGTGAGTGTGAATGTATTTGAATTTCTGTGTGAATGTAAATGTGTGTGAACATGTGTGTATGTATCAGTGTGACAGAGTGTGTGAATGTGTGTGACGGGGTGTAATGTGTGTGTTTCTGAGTGTCTGTGTATGTGAATGTGTGTGAGTGAATTTGAGCGTGTGTGAATTTGTGTGAGTGAGTTTGAGCATGTGTGAATTTGTGTAAGTGTGTATGAATGTGTGTGTGTGAGTCTGTGTAAATGTATGTGATTGAGTGTGAATATGTGTAAATGTGAGTTTTAATGTGTGTGTTTAGTGTGAGTGTGTGTGTGAATGTGTATATGTGTGTGTGAATTTGTGTGTGTTTGTGAATGTGAATATGTGTGTTTAAGTGTGTGTGAATGTTGCACAATTGTGTGGATCTAATCAATGTTAAATTGAACTCTATTCCAGTTGACAATTTTCACTGTTTATCTTTCCGGTCTTGTTTTTTGTGTCCGAGCTTTTTGTATGATCTTACACAAACTGTCACAGACACAAACACAGACTTGACCACACAACAACACTTTGAAATTCACTTAGCCTACGAATGGTTCCCCCTTCATGTTAGTTCTGTAGCTGATTTCCTTCTGTAGCTTTATCTTATTGCTAAACCAACCCAAATGCTATGGCTACGCTGGCTTGTATTTCACATTCAAATCCATTGCAACTTTAGTGCACTAATAGTAGTGTTGGTATGAATGGTAGTGTTACAGCAGGTGTACCACTGGTAGTGCTGGTTGTTGTCAAAGTAACGTTAGTTCCCTGTAACTCACCCATGTGGTCCTGACTCAGGCAGATCCGCATTATCAGAGCACAGGGGATGGACGCCATCTTGCTCTCCTGTCAACTCCTCTCCTCTTCTCTGTCTTCTGTGTGTGTGTGTGTGTGTGTGTGTGTGTGTACAGAGCTGGAAACTGAATGTGACTAGGCTCAGTGTCAGTCTTCCTTCTGTGTCTGTTTCCTGTAAATGCATCTATGTGATGTGTGTGTCTGTGTGTGTGACGGAGTTCAACTACTCCTGTTCCCCCGTGGTGTATATGGTTGTTAGAACTAATAGCGTAATAGACACATTCACACCAGCAAAACAGCAACACCAAAACCACACATGCTACTGGTGGTAGTTCTGAAAGCACATCATCACTTTTGTAAAGACATCAGCATGTTGGTGGTGTGTGAGAAACCCTGAGAAAAAGGCATGACACTGTCATATGTGTTCAGCAAAGCAAACACCTGGGTCTGCATAATCAATAAGAACTTGACTGTTTATCTGAAGGCCACTTTATCAAATTATTGACAGACAATGATAAAGGACAAGACAATCACACTGATTCCTTTCTCATGTCAAGTGCGTGTCTGTGTGCCTGCATGGAAGTCTGTTTGTGTGTGTGGGAGTGTGAATATGTGACTGTGTGTCTGCATGTAAGTCTGTGTGCATGTGTGTGTGTGTGAGAGAGAGAGAAAGAATGTGTACGCGTGTGTGTGTGCGTGTGTGCGTGCGTGACCTTCTGTGCAAGGCCACAGCAGTTTGAAGAAGTAGCTTTCAGGCTGCAACGCCTCTACTGTGGCTTATGAGGTCATTCACAATTTTTTTCATTTTAAAGTTCACAAGGGAACATGTAGATCTATGTTCAACCACAACCAACCAAGCAGGGTTTTCTAAGAACTCTACCAGTAATATTAGATGCTTGAGAATTTGATGGTGTGTGAAAAGAGACGGACACATGAAAGAGTTCAGGTTAACTGTGCTTGACAATAAGCAAGACAGTGAATGCATCACATTATCCAAATTATTAGAATATGACAAAAAAAAGAATGATATAGTTCCTTTAGAAATGGCTTTATTCAGTTTAAATGGCTTTAAAACAGTTTAAAGTAAAGCAGAACATTTGACCTATACACACTGAAAAACCAAACATGTGTGTATATGTATAGGTTAAACATATGCTGTTGATCTGCTAAAAGTATATGAAACTAGAGAGGGTGAAAAACTCAAAACTAACAGCTACAAATAAGCAAAGTAAAACTCACACAGGGGTGCAAACTCATCAGGAATGAAAAAGGTGACAACGATGCGGGCATGCTCCGGAACATTTTGCACATTTTAAAGTATAATGCATCAATCCGGTGCACTTTGACAACAAAATGATGAGGCTAGATCTATGAAGAACTTTGTGCTGTTGTAAACAATTGTGTGCTCTGGTAACAGTTTAATCATAAACATTCCTGTGTTGAATGTTGCACGGGCACAGGCCAACCCAACCACCCACCCCAATACCCTCCTGACCACCCACTCCAGTCCACTTCACCAAAGCACATTACGTCACAGATCTCCATCAGGTATTAAGCAAAAAAAAGGGCCAACTATTGGAACAGAAAATCAACAGAGGCTGCATCAGGCATGGCCTAGCTTCTCCGTGTTCTTGAAAAACTGTGACAGTGGGAACACATTCTTTTCCCTTTACATTACTCTTTGAGTCTAGCTTGTCAGGACAAGGCCCATTTGCATCTAACTCCTGCCCCTAGTTGAGCCACAGTAATGGCATCCTCCTCCTAAAATTCTCTCATTCTGAAAACAAACTGAAGTAGGAGAGTGGTAAGTTTGTTCAGTTGCAGTGAAGCGCCCGGCAGTAGAATACGGGTCTGTGCTTCAGATTACACATAAGGACGTGTGGTCAGGGGAGGCAGAGCCTCATGAAAAGTAAAAGTCATCATGAAAAGTAAAAAACAAATAATAAATAATAATATAAAATACATATTATTATGCATCTACTGATCTGTGCTTTACATTACATTTTTGTATGATTCCGATCATTTTTATAATCAAAATCGCTGAATTTGACCATGTCCTGTTCAAACAGAGAGGCGACTTGCGAGGTGAGGCAGCAACGAGCTGCGCCTCATCTCAGATTGTGCAATCCCTCACACACTGGGTTGAGCGCATGCCTTTTGCTTTCTCATTGTTTGTCATGACTGAAATATTTGAAGACACAATTATTATATGTCGTTTGTATCCATAGAATAGGTAATGTAATGTATTTCACGTATGCGAAGAAGCTATTTAGTCTTGCTGATCCTGTCATAAAACCACAGTGAAAAAGCACATAGGGGAGGCAAACCTAACCTCTGCCTCAATGAAGGGGGCGTGCGAGAGCCTGGAAAATGGACTTCCAATCCAGTGAAGTGATGAATACATAACGGGGAGACCAATGCCAGAGCTAAAAGGTTTGCTTCAAACGACAGGACAGAAGATAACTTTAGCAGCTGAACTCCGGACCAAACTCGGCTGACGGCCATGTCTTTTATGTAAATGTACATTTTCCGGCGTTTTCACGCTTAGATTTTTCAAAAGTTACGGAGAAAATGACACTGTACATCCGATGTGATTTGCGAGGCATCTGTTAGCCAACTGTCTGACTTTAGCACGTTAGCCTACGTTAGATAGCATAACGTTATTGCAGCGTACCAACGTCACACGTTACCGTAAATACCATCTTAAAAAGGCCGCTCGAAACCAACGCTTTCACCCGAAAGACATGTCTTGTAATACACCTGTCTATTGCCGAACAGGTAGGGCTGAACATAAATGCACCCAAAACCCAAGTGATGTGCATCAATGCCACCCCAGATGCACCAATCACAGTGAACGGGCACGCTCTTGACTATGCTGAGGAATTTACATACTTGGGAAGCCTCGTCAGCAAAGACAACTCTGCACAAAAAGATATTAGAGCAAGACTCGGAAAGGCACAGGGTGCTTTTGCTAGGCTACACTCCATCTGGAAGTCTAAGCAATACAGCTTAAGAACAAAGGTCCGACTCTACAACAGTAACGTAAAATCTGTGTTGTTGTACGGCTCGGAGTGCTGGCGAGTAATATCTCACGACATGAAAAAAGTCGAAGCCTTCCATAATGGATGCCTCAGGAAACTCTGTCGAATCTTCTGGCCTGAGAAAATATCCAATGCACATCTATACAAGAAGACTAAGTGCAACAGTGTGGTGCTAGAGATCAAACGCCGCCGATTCAAATGGCTCGGACACGTTCTCAGGATGGACCAGGACCGCATCCCCAAGATCGCCCTACGATGGACTCCACCTGGGAAAAGGAAGCAAGGCCGGCCCAAGAACACCTGGCGGCGAACGGTGACAGCGGAGCTGAAGGAGATGAACCTAACCTGGGGCGAGGCACAGCATGCGGCACAAGACAGGTCCAGATGGAGGCAGGTCGTCGAAGCCTCATGTCCCATTAGGGACGAAGAGGATTAAGAAGATTGCGGCAGCTACCTTCCATTTCGAACAGACCCGAAGACTCGAAATAAAAAGCGTGCCTGTCATGGTGACATGGGTTGGCCAAACGAACAAGCTTAAAAAAAATATTCATGACAGCTTGCGTTCGCAGATTGCTTGGAGGACCCCCCCCCCCCCTAAAAATAATTGTATTGCAGATCTACACAAATCACACAAATGACCTATTTTGGATCAGAAACGGCGAATTTCGCCGAAAGGTGACGAGTTTGCACCCCTGGTCACAAGAACTTAACAGACACATGTTGCTCACTGTAATGCTGTAATGCCTTTCTGATATGTTAAGATATCTCCTAAATAATACTACACTATTTGACAGACGTCTGGTATGTACTGTATGTTTTCTGTTATTGCTGAGCATCTATAAGGAGCAAGCCTTATCAGTGACACTTTTACCTCGTTTCCACCGACATGGTGCCGGTGCCGGTGCCGGGCCAGTGCCTTATCTGGCACCAGTTCTGCGCGTTTCGACCAAAATTTTAACGTTCAGTTTTGGTACCGGCACCGGCTCCAGCACCAGCACCGGCTCCGGCACCGGCACGGCCTTGGTGGAAACGAGGTATTTGGGTACATGTGTGTGTTTGTGGAAGAAAAAGAGGCACATTTCACACCCCTAGTCTAAAAGGATCAGGAGTGCTAACCAGAGCAAGAGCTGTGAGAGAGCTGTCACACAACTACATGCAACCACAAGCAACAGTAGAATTCAAATACGGTCTTACTGGGTGCTTTTATGACTGCAAGCATGTGTGTGTGTGTGTGTGTGTTTAAGTATGTGTGTGTGTGTATGCATATCCATATAACTGTGTTAATTCTGTATACAGTGTCTATTTCTCAGTAACTTTTGAAAAATCTAAGCAAAAAAAGTCAAACAAACAATATTTAGGTACAAATACGACCATCTACGGAGTTTGGTCGCCATCTTTTTTTTTGAGCTTGCCGCTTTTTAGACGTGAGCATATACGGGATCTGATTGGCTAGCACCTGTGCTGTCAGTTAGGCATGAGAGGCAATTCGATTGGTTGACGCATGCGTTGCCTCTCGAGAAGTTGAACATTCTTTAACTCTTGCCGCAAGCAAAGCATGAAACGCAACGCACGGGAACCCAACGGAGCCACAATTCAGTTCGACAAAGGATAACGTCACCCCATTCAAAGTGAATGGGGATCCGTCAACCCTGACGGATCAACGCATTCCAACGCAAAGGTGTGAATGCTCTGTAAGACCCTCAGAACACCACTTTTCCCCAAGGACTGGTAACTCCAATATAATAACTGGGCATTTACAGCTACCATAGCATAATGGCTACATGGCTGAGCATGCCACTGTTTAATCTTTGCCAAGTACATGTATAGCTTTGGTTTGATCACTGATTAATACGGTTGGGATATATTTTCATGATTAGATTATTAGGTAGTTGGCTTCGCCACACGATACAAGAGGTAATGTTAGTTATGCTCCCCACAGACAGAGTCTTGCATACATCACATTTTTCTCACCTAACTTGACGTAATCAGGCGAATTACACATAGCCTACATTGACCCAAACATAACCACACACGCCAAGAGAAGACTCACCCTTTACTAGCTATTTATGAGGTAATTTTGGTTGTAGCTATTCATTTAATTATTACAGTTTTTTACGACTGGATAAACACTAAAATCAAAAGTATTACACAATTATCAAAACCTTCACTCAAGGAGCATATTGAGGGTGGGATCAGGTTGTGGCATGATATGACCCAATCAACGTTTTGGGATGCAACTGGAGGATTTGTTTTTACCAATTCTTTATTATGAAATTGTTTTGGCAACACCTTCAGCACCATTTCTGTCTACACCAGTAGCTTTTATGATTACAGAGCAACACAGTACAAATTCTTTAGAGCATTTTCTGAGAACAATTAGGGAATATGAATGGACAATATTTAAAAGCAACTCGCAGCCCATACAAATAATAGTGATCGATCAGTGGTCTTACTGAATGCCTCTCTAAAAGTTTTCAATAATGAATCCATGGACATGTATTTAAAGCGTTGTTGGAGAATCGTAAATGGCTTGGCCAAAGAAGATGACTTAAAATTAACTTGATTGAGAACATGCAAGTCACTTAATGCGACAATCAAGCGAAGTCTGCAAAAAACAATACACCACTAAAGACAGCAGGTATATGGTAGACATGTACATATTCAGTGTATCCATAAATTCCAAAAATACATACCGTAAATCCTCAAATAGTGGCCGGGGCTTTTATTTACTTAGGCTGCACAGCGCACCGGCCTGTATTTGGGGCAGGCTTGTATTAGGGGCAGGCCTTAATTTCTTACGGCTCTTCAGAATGTTCAAAAAAAGTTCCGTCGACTTGAATGGGGCACCCCAACGTTAGCAGGTCTGTAATGTCTTGATATTCACCACCTCGAAAAGTTAATGACCGCTATCATTGGCAACGGGTTTTGTGCTTCTAATTCACATCTTTCATATCATTCCGCAAGAAGTCCGTCATTTAACGTAGCGGAAAGTCATTGTAACTTGAAGTCAGAAAGTAATGGGTTGCTACGCAACACCTGGGACGTTAAAGTTCTATTAGCCTAAAGAAAAAGAAAATCTTAGCGGAAATCACGAAACGGCAACAAAATCATTAAAAAGAGGTATTTTGGAGGAATGTCTTCTATCGTTTAGGCAAGTAACTGTAACTTAGGCAAATAAAAAATTCGCGTTGTAGGCTGAAACATTTCTTTTTTTATTGCAAACAGCCATGAAATTACCCAACAACATTAAACATGAAGAGAACATGTATTTATGAAATGCATTAAATTAAATTGTGATGTCTACTTTGTGCTGATGGACTAATGCTGGTAGGCTACAGTAAAATAGGCTACCGGTACCTTTTTTTACCCCCGGCTTGTATACGGGGCCCGGCCTTTATTTGTCCGTATCGACCACGCCCCTGGCTACTATCTGAAGCCCGGCCTCTAATTGAATCCCGGTCTTTATTTGAGGATTTACGGTATATAATACAGACATAAGTGCTCTTGTTTAGGATGTCTGCATAGTTCTTGGAAGTTAGTACAGCTCGAACGCAGTTGAGGAAAGCATTGGTAAAATCAAAACTAGTGTGCTGAAGTTAAATTACTGAAAATTCTGAAACAGCTGAGGATAATGAACTTGACGGCTATGAGGACATTTCAGGAAACAAGAAATAGCCATTTTTTTTATGTTTTCAACAAATTTCGTTCCCAAGCAAAACTATACGAAACTTAACAAGGACATGGAAAAAATATGTATTATGGTCCAATGTTACTGGAAAAATAACAAATAATGTTCCACGGGTGGCACCTCATGTGAGGTCAGGCTGGACGTGTGGCACCTCGTCTTCTGACGTCCTGCCTGCATTTATGCCGTTCTCATTATATGCTTATCAATCGGTTTTGCGGTCCTTGTTGATTTAATTTAACTGTATAGGTGTTTAAATTAATATATGAAATTGAACAACATAAAGTCGTTCAATTTCAAGTAACCCATTCTTCAACACTATCTGCTACCTTATCTTCAAACAGAAAGTAACGTTAAATCTTCATTGCAACAGCTTTTGAGGATTTGGGAAATAATTGCTGCTGATTTGCTTATTTCTTATTTACTTGTTTGGTGAAGGCTATCCAGAATTACTGTTGATGATAAAATTATAATCAGACCCCCCCCCCCCCCCCCCTTAAAAAAAACGATTCACACAAGTCACCCAAACTGACGTGAAAAAAGCGGGAGGCGCCGAAAAGCGCGCTGTTTGCATCCCTGGTACATGGACCGGGACTGCTGTGTCACCGTGGGACAGTCGAAGACGGCGGATATGTTCCACGAGTGGCACGAGCTGGAGATCAGGCTGGACATGTGGCACCTCATGCGACGCTTCGCGAGGGGTGTCACCACTGACAGCCACCAGCTCTACGGCCTCTTCATGGCGAGGCTGTCGTTAGCCATTTTCGAATGGGATGACGGCGACGTCGCCTGCCTAACAGAGGCCAAGCAGTCCGAGGAGGGGAGAGGCACCCACATCAAGCTGTCCGCCAAGGAGCTCGCCCGTCACTGTCGGCACCGCACTAGGGGTGTGGTCGAAACGGAGCGGCTCCTCCAGGAGGTGCTGGACACCTTGTGGGAGGCGGAGGACACGATGGGCGTCCCGTTGATCGACCGCGCCAGGATGGAGGAGATCTGGAGCACGCAGCGCCGGCACCTCGACTGCATCCAGGACCCTGCCGGAGTGGAGCTCTACACCCAGACGGGGGAGCTCACCAAAAGGCGGGGTGCGGCTCCCCGTCTACAGGTGCGCCAGAGGCTCCACTTCCCTCGAATCGTTCCACTTGCACCTGTGCCGCTTCATTCCAGGTAAGCCTTTTCCTCTCTCCATCACAGCGTGGCGGGCGCACACATACACGTACAACTGGGCTGACCTTTTGCTCACTCTAACCACGTTGCTCTCTGTTGCTTAGGTACGTCTGCCAGTGACCTACACTTCCAGGTGTACTTGCTGGAGGGCCTGGTGCGGTGGAACGAAAACCGCGGCAGGGCAGCAGTCGAGGGAGGACAACGCCCGGTGCTGCGTTGCTTCAGTGCCCAGCTGTAGCACAGCTTCAACCAGCTGACCCAGGAGTTCCTGGGGCGCACGCTGGTTGAAAATTACACCAAGCCCAGGGAGTACACAGGTAAGTTCTAAGATGGCTTTGCTCCTACCTTGTGCAGTCTTGTCATGTCAGTCAGCTGTAACATCTCTGTTCGTGCGTGTACTTGTTGTGCAGGGGAGCTCATTGGGGTGGAGTACCTGTTCTCCCAGACGGGCGCTGTGCTGCAGCAGGATTGGGATCCCGACACTCCGGATGGGACTGGAGAGGCCGAGGAGGACTGGAAGGACGGCGATGAGGGCTTTGAGGAGGCCTCCTCCGACCAGCAGAGCCCCGCGGTGCGCCCGCCACCGCCGCCGTCGCAGAGGCCTCTACGTCCCAGTCGGGACCCAAACACACACCGCCTGATGAGGAGGAGGATGACGTGAGTAGAGGAATCCCCGTTTGCATTTCCCCTGTGAGGGTCATCGTGTGGTGTGGCTTCATGAGCTGTCTCTGTGCTTTCCTGCAGGACGTAGTCGGGCCAGACGGTCACGGCGGTTACCAGCTCGTCGTGCCCCTGGCCCACGCCCTCGTGGACCTGCGTCACAGCGCCTTCATACCCAGCCGGCAGGCCAGAGACATCGTAGCTCTCTGGCAGAAACTGTCGGACCGGGACAAGGCGCCGGTGACCTACCCCCCCCCCCCCCCCCCGCCACCAGGATAGGCTCGTGAAGGGTCGTTTCAAGACGACCCAACGGCGGCACGCTCACACTCCAGGAGTGGACAGTGTGAAGCGGTAAGCACTGATGGCACACATTTCAAAGCTTTGTTTGGTTCTTCTTCTGTCACCCGCCCTAACACGGTGTGTGTGTGTGTGTGTGTGTGTGTGTGTGTTCAGTGCCTTCCTGGGACAGGAGGCGGGAGCGGCACAGTCTCCTAAGGCCAGCAGGCTCGTTGAGGCCATCATGCTGGAACTGTGCCGCACGCACCACGGGGGGACTACGATCGGCGATTTTCCGATTTTCCTGTTTTCCTGTTTCTCACGTCTGTTTAATGTAGTGGCAGGATGTGTGTGTGTCACGATTTTAATGTGCATTCTTTTTTCTCAGGCACAATGAGAGGAGCAAGGCGATGATGAGGGACACCATCTCCATGGCGATACCGGCGCCCACCGCACCCCTGACAGCAGCAGAGCCCCTGTCTGCCCCGTGGACTCTGCTGCAGCGGCCCGAGCAGCCAGACCAGCCACTGCAACACCGCCTGCCCGTGGACGCCTCTGGTCTGGCTGCCACCATCAGAGGGCCGCTGGCCCCGGAGCTGTATGCCCTCATTGTCGCCCGTGCCTGCGCATCATCCTCCTCCTCCTCCTCAGCCTCAGCCCCCCCGTCTACCCCCGTCCACCGGTGCTGTGAGAGCGCCCCCCTCTGCAACCACCGGTGCCACCCCGTCCACCAGTGCCGCAACCACCACTGCTCCATCTGACAGCTCCTCTCCTGCTGGAGCGATTGCACGCACAACCGCCTGGAGGTGGAAGGTCCAGCAGGAGAAGGAGCGTCGTGCCCGGGAGGAAGGCAGAGACATTAAAAAACACAAGAAGGCCTCCCAATTCAACTGCCGGCACTGTGGCCAGCCTAAGACTAAAGAATATGGCCACAGCCGGCATGCGGGGGAGGCTTTCTGCTCCCGGGCCGACGCAAGGACTGTAGAGCAGTGGCTGGAGGAAAAGCGGGCAGAGCGGCGGGCAGCTCCCCCACCCCCACCCGAATAGTTGTAAATAGTTTTAAATAGTTGTAAATACTTTTTTATAAATATATGTCTATTAAAAAATGTTGGTGTTTAAATGTGTTTCAAGTCTTTTATTGTCTGATGCACACAAGTACTCTGAACATAAATTACACAGATGATAAACATTTAATAAACTTACTAAATATTAGTGCTGTCAAACGATTAAAATATTGAATCGCGATTAATCGCATTTTTGTCATAGTGAACTCAAAATGAATCGCGATTAATCGCAAATTTGTATCTATTCTAAATGTCCCTTCGTTTATTTATTTTTTCCATCAGTTTATTTTTACTTTAATGCCCTTATCAACATGGAAAAGTTCTTTTATTTTATTGAAAACCAATATTGCCAAACAGGGCGGTACAAAATAAAATTATAAAGTGCACATTTCAGGTAAACAAGGACTCATCCTATAGTGCAGTTAAACCATGGCTTAATATTTTCTTTTTTTCAAGTTTGCTGGGAACATAGCAGTCAGGCCTCTTATTTCAGAAACAATGCACCGTAACAGTTAGGTTACCAATAAAAGGTAAGCCTACTACTTCTTTGCTTTCAGCCAGCTGCCTGTTGACATTTTCAGACAACAGTGAAGCTCGCTTCTTTTGCACAACACAACTTTTAAAAGTAAACTTTCCATTCAAAAGCTTTTTATCATCCATTTCGCCGTATCGCGCTCACCATTCACTCAAACCGTAACGTTAGCCTACTAAACAGTTTGCGAGGCCAAAAAGAATGTTAATCTAAAAAAAAAAAATCGCGTTAATCTTGCGATAAAAAAATGAACGGCGTTAAAATGGGTTTGCGTTAACGCCGTTAATAACACGTTAAACTGACAGCACTACTAAATATACAATATGCTAAACATATAAAAACATAATAAAGCCTTAATTGTTATTAATAATCTCTTTTTTCTTTTCAAAAGCGCGTATACCTGTCTGTGGGCGTGGGCTTTTGAAGTTGAATTTTTAAGTAGCCATGTGCCGGAAACAACGCTAACTTCCGCTTGTTTCAATAAAAAAGCAACAGGCAGCAACATTTCCACTCAGCAGAGAAAGCAAGGATTTGAAGACTACAGCAGGTAAAATAAGGTAAATAAATAGTTTGTTCGTTAAATTCTGAACGAAAAAGTTTAATCTATGCCAAATGTATTGTGTAAGGGTATTGTATTAGCGAACTGTGTTAATGTATGAGCAAACTCAAGGGTTTGACGAGAGAATTTCATAGACAGGTTGGATTAAAGGTAATTAATCGGAAAAGGTACATCGAAATAGTTTGTTCGTTAAATTCTGTATTATGAAGGGGAAAATAAAGTTTCATCTTTGCTAAATATATTCTGTAAGTGTATTGTATTAGCAAAATGTAAATGTATAAACAAACTGAACCGTTAGCGAATTTCTTAGACACGTTGGATTAGAGCTATTAATCGTAAATGATATATTGAAATCGTTTGTTCGTTAAATTCTGTGCTATGTATGAAGGAAAACGATACAATACACTAACAGAATGTATTTTGTACGTGTATTGTATTAGCAAACTGTGTAAATGTATTAGCAAACTCAGGTTTAATTTAGTAAGTTAGGTTTCAAAGGCTGCGTTAAGATGCGTTAAAACATACGATCATAGTATTTTGTGTAGGTTGCATGCTGTCATTCATGTAAGGTCAACAAGCTCAGGTAAGGCAAGGTTTAAATTTAATTTCATTTAAACTTACAAGCGCGGTGAAATGCATTCAGAATATGATTACCTGGCTAGCTAGCCTCCTATCATTAATGTAATTGGCGAACTCAGCTAAGTCAAGTTTATTTAAACTTTCGTTCGTAGTTAAATTTTCATGGCTATCACAACTCTACGGGGAATGTGTTTTAGTTAATGTGTTAGTATTAGTTAATACAGTTAATACAATTAATGTGTATTAGCAGTGTATTACCAGTGTTAATTATAAGTTCATCAGTTCAATCATTCTCACTCATTTTTAAATGCATTCTGTATTGTATTTATATTCTATACTTTTTTCCCCAGAAATGTATACACTAGTTTTTAGGACCCAGCCCTCGTCTGTCTGAGTCTGAGGGGAGGTGACCCCAATCCCCAGGAGGTGCTGGCCGAGAGCGAGCTGCAACTCGGCCAGTACCGGGGTCAGACGTTCAGATGGCTGTTGGGGAACGACGTGGGATACGCGGTTGCGGTGATCGCATCCCACGAGAGAGAGCGGGAGAGCAACCCCTCCCAGACGCCCCTGATGGTGCATAAAGATGCCCTTACCTCCTACGCCAGGCTGTTCCCAGCGATGGTGGCAGCCATCGCCAGGCGTAGGGTGGCTGAGGGCTCCAAGCCTGGGGGGGGCCTGGACGGCATGCAGGTGGGTTTTTTGGGACACATTCCCAACAGTCCTTCGAGTCCCTGTACGAGGCGAAGGAGGCAGAGAGTCGAACGTACGTCTTGCCGTGTGTGTGTGTGTGTGTGTCAGGCACTGTAATGTGATCTGATTGATGTGATTTTTTTTCATGCTGTCTTATCTCTATAGCTACTTGCAGTGGATCAGGGAGCAGACGGCGAGTGCGGGGACCAGGATGCAGATCTTGCAGAAGTATGTGCTGGCTCGGGATGCAGAGAAGAACACTCTCGCCGAGGGTAACTGTGATTTTCATCCTTTGTAGTCGTCAGGGACACCCCACCAGCTGCGCTCCCCCCCGCTCTCTCTCTCCGTACCCCAGCAGACGCCTGAACGTCCACCTCCTGCCACGGCCACGGATCCGGCTCGGCCAGATGTCGAGCAGTCCGTCTCCGGCGCACAGGTATGCTCAGTGATGAACGGTGTTTGTACCATACAGTATGTTTATGCGTGTGTGTGTGTCTTTTACATTTAGGCCATTACACTAACAGACTGGTATTGCTGTGTGTTTCAGCTGCTGCCTCAGGGCTGGAGACGGACGCTGCCTCTGGAGCAGCAGGAGTGGGTGGGCCGGGCTCTGTTCAAGAGGACGGCCAGCGGGCCGGCTGTCCTCAACGCCACCCGCATGTGGTGGTACCCGCCAGGAGCCCGGCCCATCTACACCCAGCCACCCGCCACAGCTCACCCCTTCCTCCAGCGCCCCTTCTTCTTGTGGTTGCCCTACAGGACGTGGGCATACCACTTCCGCTGCCCTGCCTGTGAGGGCAAGCTGGCGGGCGCTGGATGGTACAAGACCGTCCGGAGGGTCTGTGACAGGAACGGCTGGTACTTCATGGCCACGGAGTACATGGAGTGCAGTTCCTGTCACAAGAAGGTGGTGAGCTGGTCGCAGGGCATCTTAGATCAGCTGGACATAGCGCACCGTGAGCAGTTTCCAGCTGTTCTCACGTACAAGTAAGATATTTTGAGATGTTTTGAAACAGCCATGCAGCAAATTATGTTTTCTCTCTTGTAACCGCTGATTCCTCCTCTCTACCCAGGTTGTCCTGCGACAGGGTGGTGATTGGGATGATGAAGGCGTCTCGCCTTCGTTCCTTCCTGGTGGAGCAGCACACCAGGGAGTGTATGGCGCGGTCAATCGAGTACCTTTCCGTGCTCCGCAAGCTTCGGGTGCCGGGTGCGACAAAAAACGGCAGGAGGGGGCAGCTCCTTAGTTTTGTAAATAGTGTAAATAGTTTTAGTGTGTGTGTGTGTATATATATATATGTAAATATGTTTTAATAAATACTTTTTCTTTTTTAAAAACAAATTGACTTGTTTTTCTTTCATTAATCTTAAAGTTAGGTAAAACAAACTAAAAAGAACTAAAGTGGAACAATGGAAGCTGCTGAACCAACTCAGCCTCTTAAAGAATGTATGTAACAAATGCAATATGTGCAGACTGTACTACAGAGGTCGCCAACCCGTCAATCGCGATCGACGTGTCGATCTCGAATACCTTCCCTGTCGATCTCCAAAATTATTATTTTTTTAAATACAGAAAAAAAAAAGTGTTTTCTGAAATGTTTTCTGATTCATGAACGCCAGCTATTTAAATCCGAGGATGTCCGTAGAGTTGATGTGAATGTAATCACCAACGATTTCTCACAAATTTAGCCCTTCCCACTAAATGCCCCTTCTAAAGCAGCTTGCACACTGCCCCGACAAACGCCAACATTCTCCAACAAACACCAACAGTTGGGTCAGCGTGCGGCAGTGGTCATTGTCGGGTACTGTCGGATTGGGTACAGTTGCAGAATGTCTGCCCAATGTAGAGAGATTTCCATCATTCTGACAGCTCGTCTGACAGCTCGCAACTAGGCTCAACTCGCGTGCATAACATCCTCGAGCTCTCTTGGATGTCATTGTTATGTTGGTTATCGGCCAGTTTGTTTAAAAAAAAACAATATCATAAGTCTATTTATAGATTAGCTTACCCAAACGAACGGTTTTCCAGGCAGATATTTGTCTATTTTAACTTCTACGACTCGTTTAACACTGCAACATGTTTCTAAATATTAATGTTAAAGGTGACACGTTACATGAGTACGTTTGCGCTTATGTTAGTTATCGGCCACTCCCACTTCATTCCAATTACCGCGTTGGTTTTCGAAATATTAATATGCACGCATATTGTCGTACTGTCGTCGTAAAATAGGCTGTGCAAATATTTAGGCACCCTAATCATTTTCATGATTTGAATACCTGTAACTACTCAATACTGAATAATTGCAACACATAATTAGTCTGATTAGCTTGTTAAGCCTTCAATTCCATAGAAAGGTGCATTCATCTGGCATTGTTAACAAATTTCGTTGTGTATCTAATGCACAATGACAAATAAAGTCTATTCTATTCTATTCTATTCAATCATTAGAAAAACTATCTAAGGTAGCCAATTGCAAGATGTGCTTCTCCTTGATTCTCCTCTAAAGAGTGGCAACACAGGGGCCTCAAAACAACTCAAATGATCTGAAAACAAAGATGGTCAGTGTTGTGTGGTTGTGTTGTAACTTCAGTTGATAAATAAAGCAGTTCATATCCAGCCTGCTCATTGCAAATGTGTTTTTTCTTGTTCATATTGTGTGCGATTAACAAATATTTTCCTTTTTATGATGCACTGAAATTAAATGATTTAGTGTGTTCTTGGCCACATCAATTTGAAAGCTGGACCAAAGTGTTTAATTTCATTCAATTACAATTAGGCTAAATAAAAAGTTAAGTTGTAAGTACAGTCTGGAGTCTGGACAGTCTTTTTTTCTCAACGCCTCAATAGGTAGATCTTGCCTGTCACCAGGGCAGAGGTTGTGATCTTTGGCCAAAAAAGGTTGGTGACCACTGCTGTACTAGATTGGTCTTTATGTCTAGAAGACTAAAACATTTCTGTATTTGAGTATGTAGGCTCCCAGGACGAGAGCAGCAACCCCACCACCTGCTACATCTGCGGTGAGGCCGGAGCCCTCCAGGCCAAGACCCGAAATAAAAAGCGTGCCCGTCATGGTGACATGGAGTTGGCCAAACGAACAAGCTTGAAAAAAATATTCATGACAGCTTGCGTTCGCAGATTACTTGGAGGACCCCCCCCCCCCTAAAAATATTTTTATTGCAGATCTACACGAATCACACAAATGACCTATTTTGGATCAAAAACGGCGAATTTCGCCGAAAGGTGACGAGTTTGCACCCCTGGCTTCTTTATCATTTAATTTAATTAAATTCTAGTCAGTGCAAGAGCTTTTTAGGCTATTATCATTAGCCTATTATTAGTAGAAACATATAGCCTATTACACTGTGACATGACAATAGCTGTGCGTATTCACACTTGACAGGTAGGCCTATGATTCTCTGATAATATGCATCATACTGTGTTCGTTACCTGTTGCTCCTTGGTGACTGATATCAATATTGACATTGCACACTGTGCAGAAAGCATGGTGGGGAAGTCTGAGGAGAACGGAGGCATGGCCATCTCTCCCTGTGACTATCAATGATTTTTTTGAGGCGCATGCAAACTTTTTATTTTATCCGGTGGTTCTGCCATGGTAGCATACTACAAAAGTTTGTCTGAAACTAGTAATATCAAAAACACCAAGAAAGTGTAACGTCAAACCATTTGTAACACAGCCAAGACACTTAAGATATATTTGCCATTTTAAATCGATGGCGAACATAAAGACCGCATAGTTAACATCGTTGGGCTAAAATTAAATCAATTTAATTTAACGTCTTATCTCTGCATTACTCGTTAGTTTACCTTTCAGTGATTTTTAACTTGGTTTAATGTCCTCACTTGAAGAATTGGCCAGATGTTGGTGAGAAAGGAGAGTTAGGTAAGTATGAATGAAAAATCGCTAACTGAGACAAAAACAGCGGTTGATTCTACTGACTGTAGAGTAACCTAGTACTTTCTGATTTCGAGGGTCATACAGAGGATAGTAACGGCAGGGGGTCTGTGATTGGTCAAACTTCTCTTCTGCAGCTGCCTATGTACGCCTTGGCGACTCGACACAGACAGACTTTGAAGGTTGAACCCGTTTTTATTAAGTATGTTTTGTTTTGCGTACTTTTAGAGCATCAACTCGTACCAGCAAACTTTGATGTCAAAATGCGTGCCAGGTACGCAAAATGCGTACATGTTGGCAGGTCTGTCTATCGTTCACCTAAACCACAAGAAATGCCTAAAGGAATTTCAAGGAGTATTGTTGAATTTAATAATCAAGGACTGCACCTCTAACAACACTGATAGGCTAAGGCAAGGCCACAGCAGTCTGAAGAAGTAGCTTTCGGGCTGCGGCTTATGAAGTCATTCACAGATCTGTTTTTTTTTTCACCTTCCCAATCCCCTGATTGCCTGCACCTGCCTCATACCCCGTTTACACGATGGGAAAACGAATATATTTTCATGCGTTTTGGCCTTTCATTTACACGGAAACGGAGGTTTTATCACGGAAAACGATCATTTCTAAAAACTCCAGCCAAAGTGGAGATTTCTGAAAACTCCGTTTTTGTGTTTGCGTGTGAACTAGGTCAAACGGAGTTTTAGGTTCTGAAACGTCACAGTATGCGACAAAAAATGCATCACATCATGTGAGCGTCCTATGTTTACAGTTAGTTTGCTTACTGATCATGGATGCTGTTAAGGTAGTGCTCATTTATACGTTAATGCAAACGCCTGTTTCTATTTACAAACACAACTGCTTTTCTATGGAGGAGCAGAGGCGAAGAACTGCACGGAGGTCAGCAGTCTTTCTACTGTTTTCACTCCCAAGACATAGGCTACATTGCCTGCCAACGTCGCCGTCGACAGTTTTGGATCCGACCAGGGCAAACTGCTGTCTGGTGGGAAAACTTCGAGAAAGAAGTCGTCCTCCCGGACGAATGGCATGAGAACTTCCGAATGTCGCGCTCATCACTAATGTCTCTTTCGGAGTTACTGCATCCCATCCCGGCGTATTTATGCGGGTTCATGTAAACAGAAATTTTTTTGAAAACGATGTTGTGTGTACGACGTTATTTTTGAAAACGGAGGGGCAGAAATATTTGTTTCTGTAAATACCCGGCTATGTGTAAATGTGGTCTCAGTCACCTTCCCAATCCCCTGAATGCTAATCACGTACACCTGACACCCCAATTTAAACTCCCCACTCCCGTTCCGACCTCGTAGCACACAAACTAGAAACCTGAAGACTACAGCTCCGGACCAGTTGATTTCCATACCAACCAACCTCCATTCCTCGACTCCCAGGTTGTTCTGTTCTCTTGTTTGCTGTTCAGTTCTCTCTCGCGCCCCTCGCCCTATACTTCCGTGCAACGCTCCGGCCTCACGTGATCGTTTGTTTTCTCCCTAGTTTAAATATTATCTTCTATGTTTTTTCCGTTTTGGACATTTGTGCTTTAGAATCCTGTTATTTGTTTTGCCCTTGTTTCCCTGTTCCCTTGTCTTGACTCTCCGAATAAACTATCACCACTACATCCTTTGTCTCCTGAAGTCCGTGACAATGGTCATACAGATGCATGCCCAGGTAAAAGTACTATGCATTGCAAACATGATGCAAAACATTTTTGTAGATATAATCTTGTATTGAACAGAAAGTGTATTTTAAAAGATTGCAGCACACACATGGAGTTTCATAACTGGGGCTTTATATTCATATATCATTATATTACTTTTCCGTAGAACTCATTTAGTAACACAAAAGGCTAATTTTTACTAGGGGTGGGAATCTCTTGGCACCTCACGATTTCATTCCGAGGTCAACGATTCGATTCAAAACCGATTATCGATGATCAATTCTAAACCGATAAAACAATTATCGATACATGCCGATTTTTAAAACATTTAAGTTTGCAGACAGAGTCTCATCACTTCCTACTCTGTGTTTGATAATTAAAGAATTCTCTATTTTTTTTATTAGAGAAAAAGCTTTTCCTTGTCACAATTATGACTTTCAAAGAACACTGCAATAATCGATGCAGCTTGCATTTCAACACAAAATGGATGTGTAAAAAAAATTATATATTATAAATATATATTTTTTATCTATATATATGTATATATATTTTTTTTTATAAAAAAATTGATTATGAACTTTTCTGAATCGAGATAGAATCGTTGTAGAGAGAAATCGAAGAAACGATTTTTTTTTCCCACCCCTAATTTTTACCATTGTCAAAAATCATCCACTGGCGGCAGGCTGGTGTGTTGCAGCTACAAATGGTCGAAGGTGCCCTCTGGCGGCTGGTCGGCATACTACAACCACGAAGAACGTAGAAGAACGAAGAAGGAAAGTAGAACAGAGAAGAATGCCGAAATATGGTAAAAAACCTCAAAATATGGAACGCTTAACGAATTTGCGTGTCATCCTTGCGCCTGCTGTTCAACCTTGTTCACTACAACTTGTTTCATTTTGTTCCATTTAGCTACTTCCTGTGCTGCTTCCGGTGTTTCAATTCTGTAACTCAGTTCCATTTGTCACATGTCTGCTGTGATTGGCTGCCTAGAGCCACCTCCTCCCGTTTCTCCCACTCTCAATCACAGCTATCAACTACGCACTTAGAGAGTTTTTTGACAGATGGAAAAGGTAAGCTAAAATTATTTGGGTTTAATTTATAGTTTCGATGGCGTTAAAAAATAGTTTTCAAAGTATTTGTCTAGCTAGCTTACTGTCATTCATGTAAGTTAACAATCTCAGGTGAGGCCAGGTGTAATTTAAACTTTAGATCGTGGTGCTTGACTAGCTTAGCCTGCTGTCCTTCATGTAATTTGTCACAGTCAGCTATGTCAAGGTTGAATTTAAACTTTTGATTGCAGTTTAATCGCGTAAAAATTTGCTTAAAGTACTGTGTATCTAGCTTGCTTTCATTCATGTAAATTAGTAAATAATTTACATGAACAAAAGAGTGTGTGTACTATCATCTACAGGGAATGTGTGTTTTTTTTTACCAGTGTCATCTTTAACTTAAGCATTAGCCCATCAGTTCAATCGTTCTCACAAATTTGTACATGCATTCTGTTGTATTTATATTCTGTACTTTATAAGAATTAATCTTATACTTCAACTTGACTTTTCTTTCTAGAAAATGTTTAAACCTGTCTTCAGGACCCAGCCCTCGTCCTCTGATCTCACCCTGGAAGCTTCAGCTAAAGCGCAGCCGGTGGCCCTGAACTTCCGCCGGCAGGGCCCACCGTCTGCGTCAAGGGTGAAGTTGCCTGCCAGGGTGCGTGAGGAGGCGAGGGCTCGTGTGGCAAAGAAGGGAGGGGACCCCCAGAATTGGCATGAGATGCTGGCCGAGAGCGAGGTGCAGTTCGGGCAGTACAGGGGGAAGACGTTCCGGTGGCTGCTGGAAAACGACGTGGGATACACGTGCAACATCATTGCGTCCCACGGGAGAGAGAGGGAGAGCGGGGACACCAGCCAGACGCCCCTCATGGTGCAGAAGGATGCCCTCACCTCCTACGCCAGGCTGTTCACACCGATGGTGGCAGCCATCGCCAGGCGTAGGATGTGTGAGGGCTCCCGGTCTGTGAGGGGCGTGGATGACACCAAGCTGGGGTTTGGGGCACATGCCAAGGGGACATTCAAGTCCCTGTATGAGGCAAAGGATATGGAGAGTCGAACGTAAGTCTTGCCGTGTGTGTGTGTGTCAGGTACTGTAATGTGATCTTTGCTATTCATTTTGTGTTTTTCGCGCTATCTATTATTCTATAGCTACGTGCGGTGGATCAGGCAGAAGAAGGATGTGACGGCAGGGACCAATATGCAGAGCTTCAAGGCGTATGTGCTGGCTCGGGATGCAGCAAGGACTCCCGTGGTCGAGCCAGCACATCTCCCACGTCCTGGTAAGTGCTATATCCACACACAGCTCTCTACAATATTTATGTACTTGTGTATGTTTGTGTATTATGTACTAATGTATATGTGTGTGTATATATATGCATGTTTTTCTATGTGCGAGCAGGAGCATCTGCATCCTTTGACCCTGCTGATCCTTCTGACGCTGACCTGGTTGCCGCCGCGATGGAGGTCGACTCTCCTCGTGAGTGCACGTTTATTATTAAGACCAAATTATACAATGTGTAATGACTAGTTAACGCTAAAACATTCACATGTTATATGCCACTATTATATGGATAAACGAATGTTGATTTAAATGTCACCTGATTAATTGGATAACTGTGATTTTCAGCCTTTGTAGTCATCAGGGACGCCCCACCAGCTGTGCCCCCCCCCCCCTCCTTCCCCCAGCAGACACCGGAACGTCCACCTCCTGCCACGGCCACGGATCCCTCTCGGCCAGACGGAGAGCGGTCAGTCTCCAGCGCACAGGTATGTTCAGTGACGAACGGTGTTTGTACAGTATGTTTACGCGTGTGTGTGTGTCTTTTACCTTTAAGCCATTAAACTAACAGACTGGTATTGCTGTGTGTTTCAGCTACTGCCTCAGGCCTGGAGGCTGACGCTGCCTCTGGAGCAGCAGGAATGGGTGGGCCGGGGTCTCTTCAGGAGGACAGCTAGCGGGAAGCTTGTCCTCAAGGACCATCGCATGTGGTGGTTCCCGCCAGGAGCCCGGCCCATCTACACCCAGCCACCCGCCACAGCTCACCCCTTCCTCCAGCGCCCATTCTTCCTGTGGTTGCCGTATAAGATGTGGGCATACCACCTGACCTGCCCTGCTTGTGAGGGCAGGCTGAATGGCGCTGGATGGTACAAGATCGTCCGGAGGGTCTTGGACAGGAACGGCTGGTACTTCATGGCCACCGAGGTCCTGGAGTGCCGTTCCTGTCACAGGAAGGTTGCGGGCTGGTCGCAGGGCATCTTGGATCAGCTGGACATAGCCCACCGTGAGGAATTTCCAGCTGTTCTCACGTACAAGTAAGATATTTTGGGATAATAGCAATGAAGCAAATCCTTTTTTCTCTCTCTCTTGTAACCTCTGATTCCCCCTCTCTACCCAGGTTGTCCTGCGACAGGGCGGTGATTGCCATGATGAACGAGCGCACTCTGGGCAATAGTGCGTCTCGCCTCCACGCCTCTCTGGTGGAGCAGCACACCAGGGAGTGGATGGCGCGGTCGATGCTGTTCCTTTCCGTGCTCCGCAAGCTTCGTGTGCGATACCGCAGGCGGTGTCCATACCACCTATGCACCCGGTGCCCAGTGTACCCTGGCTGGACGAGACAAAAGCCAGGGTCACATCCATCTGTGGTGAGAGCTTAATCCCAATAACAGCAAGTGGGAGATTTATCTTAACTAAATAAAATTTCACTGAAACAATTCTTGTGTGTTCATTGGATAGTGTCATTTATTACAAGCTAGGAGTTAGGTTTTCAACGTTGCAAACTTCCAAGGCTTACTGGCATGAGATTGATGAAGACTGTAACGTTAGCCTACTACAGTTTGCGAGGCCAAAAAGAATGTTAATCTTATATATATTTTTTTAAATCGCGTTAATTAACGGCGTTAAAATGGGTTTGCGTTAACGCCGTTAATAATGCGTTAAACTGACAGCACTAATATATATATATATATAAATGATATTTATGAAGTTGATGTTTTCGGTCTCCAGGCGGTTGTTTTGCTAGGTTTCTTGCACTCGACCCATACATGCGCTAGCAAGTTCTGACAACACCTAGGTCTTCTGATTTCCAAAAAGTGTCCAGGTTACGTAATGCTAGTGTTGGTATAGCAACTTTCACTCAAAAGTCGTTCGAAAGCCAATATGACGTCAACCGGACACTATTTAGCATGACAGTGCCATTAAGAATTACGTAGTTCGCACGAGAGGTCTTGCGCCCTGTACCCCAAAGTAGTGCAAATAGTGCAATACCAGGCCTTCTGTGCAGCGTTGCCAACTCCTCTGTAAGGAAATTCCCTGTTAGCTCTCCCAAAAGTCGCTAGATGACTTAATCAACTAATTGGCATAATATGCAAATAATCTGCGCATGCGCACAATATGCATTTCTGAGAGAGGTACAAGTTGCGCGCGAATACAAAGTTCTAATATTTTGACCGTGAATACAAAGTTCAAATATTTTGCTGCTATCCAGTCAGACTGGCCGCGCAGGCGCTGTGTGAGTGGAGAGGAGCCGACGACAGCCCTCGCTGTACGCGGCCAGATATAGCGACAAAGTCGACAAGTTGTCAACACTGTTCTGTGGCAGTGACACAAATTACATTCTCAATATCAGTAAGTCAGTGTACCACCAAAATGATTTTGAAGCTGTTCTCAAGGTTAAAATGTTGCACAATGTTACTTTACTCAGACATAGCTCAGTTCCAAAATATTCATAGAATGAGATTTGATTTGCTACAACATAGTCACATGACAAGGAGAACAAAACAGGCAAAAGGCAGGAGTGCAACAAGACAACAAAAGTACAGTTTTACAGCAGTCGACATAAAGAGTAGACCTTGACTGTTTGTCAACATAAGTAAAAATCCATCGATTATTAGTTTGTGATGTTTAATCTGTTCTAGCGTTACTTCACATTATTTACAACAAGTGATTCATTTACACTAGCACTGCTCAAACACAAGTGTAATCGGTTGCTATTATTCTACGATTTACGCCAACGTGACAACATTGTAAAAAGGCAACCACTCCAACATGTCTAATGAAGGATCATTTGATAGATCAGTAGAATTGATTGGTGACTGAAGCTTTGTCGACCGATGTTACCGCTGTAACATTGTGGTAGGGATACAGGCCAGCGAAGCAATGCACTCACTTCGCTTTGAGTGGGCATGTTGAAATAGCGTAACAGACTGGACTAGCAAGCTACCCAGCTAGTAGGCTATCTAGTCACTTGTCGTTATACAAGAACTGTCATTCTGTTAAAATAAGCACAGGATTAAATATCTAACATCGAGGAACAACAACAACCCCTTACAACACCCTCCAAGCATTTCTTTTTTGTAAATTAAACAACCGAACGTCGTTAAGTCCTGCAACTTTCAAACCGTCTCAGACAACACCAAACAATCTTTTTGGCCGCTCCTGGCGAAATGTACTTCTCATTTGCATAGCATTAAACCATCCAACATTTTTCGCTCGCTACGGCCAATTCGCTCATCTGTGTCACAATCGCCTGCCTCCAACAGAAATGAATGGGATATAGATTTGTACTTCACTAGCATGTATGCGGCACGTTAGACGTTAGCGCTTAAGTAACAGCAGAGGAAGCCCTAATCTCGAATTTGCGATTTCACATTGTTCAAAAACAAAACCTTAAATCAATTTGACGCAATTCCCCCCCCCCCCCCCCCCCCCCCCCCCCCATTACCTACATTTTGAACATTAATATGTAAATAGAGAAAATGAAAGAAAAGAACCCATGGCTATAAACTTTCCATCTGCAGATATATATAAAAAAGCTAATGCACATACAAAATCTGTTATCCTGCTAACAGAAGCAGCTCTTGTGGTCTGAAAAACCACTGAATTGTTTCCTAAGTGTAATAGGCTAGTGTGTTTCAATACAACTTGCTCAACAGTTTGAGAAGAAAGTAGGTTAATGTCACATAAAACTTTTAACAAATGCCAGTACATGATTTTAGTCTGGGAATCATCATTAGTGGTCGACAGTGTTGCCAACTTAGCGCACATGGTCTAATCAATCTAAGGACACGGACTTGACTCAGGTGTGCTTAGAGAGGGTATATATATCCTCTGGAGGAGCCCTGAGAGCCCTACCTGGACCACTCAATCAATCAAACTATAGGCGATGTGCTGTCTTTTAATGTCTCTCAACTTCTGGTCTTCCAGATATATCTCATATCTTGCTAGTTAGTTAGCAAGCTGAATGTTGGCTAGCAAGAGTGCAGTGCAAGTGCTTGCTAACCATCATTAATGAATCTAAATTCGAAACAAACTTCCCTAAATGTGGTGAATAACACTGTTTTAAGGAAAAGTCAATGAGTGAAATACATATGGGGATCAAACATAGTTCTAGTATTTTAAAGCAAAGTAAAAATGACCTCAACAATTGTAGTGTAAGCTGCTAGCTAGCAAGTTGCAGCTAGCTAGTTCGCACGATTGCACTGCTTACTAACTAACGTTGATAAACCCCGTGAGAAGTGAGACCGGTCGATAGTTTTCCACCTGAGTGGGATCGAGAGACGGCTTCTTGAGCAGCGGCGTTACCCGAGCCACTTTGAAAAGAGAAGTGAAAATTTTTCAACTTACGTTCAACTTAGGTTTTCAACCGAACGCAACGTTTAGTAGCAAGTGATCAAATGCAGCAAGATCTCAGGTCATGCACTCCTCATCTATCTCTCTCCCCCGCGCGCGCGGACACACACCCACCCTTACTCCAGGACCAGGTGTTAGGTTACATTTACTTTGAAGTGAGTAGACCTAGTTTATAGGATTTGTTGTGCATATCAATTAATTGCCCCCCCCCCCCTCTCAGTACATCACAGCTGCGTATGGACAGCTTTATTCGGCTAGCTCCCTCATGCTCTGTTGAGGAATCTTCAGTGTTAACTGACAGCATTTTGAACGTGCATATTACAGACATGTGCCCACTGTCCATGGTGGAGGATAAAGGATTTCTTAACATGATAAATGCATTTAATCCCAAGTACACCGTTCCTTCGAAAAACACACTTCACCAATTTGATGGAGAAAAAATACATGTACATAACAGAGAAATTGAAGAGTGTTCTGAAGGAAACAGAGTGTGTGTGTTGCACTGACAACGGACATTTGGACAAGTGTGGCCACAGAGGCTTATCTGGGGGTTACATGTCACTTCTTGGGGGACGATTGGGAAATTAAGTCCCTCTCCATAACAACAATGCCTCTGGAGGAGAGGCACACAGCTGCCAACATTGCAGATTGGCTGGAGGAGGCTACTTCCAAATGTAATATTCCGTTTGAGAAGGTGAAGGCATTTGTGCATGACAATGGGGCAAATGTAGTGGCAGCAGCAAAAAATATTGAAAGCGAGACATGAATGGTCTTCTGTGAGATGTGCAGGGCACACCCTAAATGTAGTTGTACAGAACACACACACAAAAAAAAAAACAATACCTCTACCTACAACATCTCTAGTTGTGTTGCTTCTGCGAGATGCCTGATTGAGCATTTAAAAAAGAGTGAACTGGCCTGTACAAAGCTTAAAGAAAACGGGTTAAAGTATTCCGGCACCGAAAAAAAAGTATTATATTAAAAAAAAAAAACCGTCTCAATATCATCACCAACACTTTCGAGTTTATGAGTTCGTCTGCCAATGATATGAAAGGAGCACAACTCTCCCGCTCTTAAAAAAAAAAAACATTATTAGCAAGAATACCACACTGAGTTCAGCTTTTGAAACTGCACCAGTAAGGGCATTTCCGGGTCTTGCAGCTGAACAAATCGCAGACAGGTAGCAAGAAATGTTTGTATTTGAGCCTGAGAACCCTGACACTGCCTTCCTTGCTGCTGCCTTGGACCCCAGGTTCAGAAAACTGAAGTTCTTGCCTTCAGAAGAGGTACTTAAGGTCCAAAGCACCGTTCAAAAAATGGCAATTGCTATCGTAAGGCAAGCCAGGGGAAATGAATCCCCTAGCAACATTGCAGAAGACCGCCCAGCTACTCAAACCAAGGGTGCATCATTCCTCATTGTTCTTGGATCAGACGACTCAAGTACCAGTGATGAGCAGCAATTTCAAGAGGTGCAGAGGGAGGTCCTACAGTATTTTGGGGAACATCCTCTCTCCAAAAAGGAGAATTCACTTCCCTGGTGGAGAGCAAATGCATCACGACACCCAACCCTGGCAAAGCTGGCCAAGTCTTTTCTGGGTATTCCAGCCACCTCAACGCCCTCCGAGCGTTTGTTCTCTGCTGCTGGGAACATTGCCTCAAAGCGTAGGGCATGTTAATATGCTGACCTTTCTCCATTGTAATTACAACTTGCTCTTCTAAAGTCTTGTACATGTATTGCACACAAATGCACTAAGACAAACACACTCACTCTCACACAAACACACTTTTTTGCTATTTTCTATCCTTATATTTTTTTGTTATTTATTCTTAATTCTCAGATGAGTTGTTGTTGTTGTATTGTTATTGGAATAAAACCTGTTCTGCCCATAATGTGTTCTTTAAAGTAACTTTAACCTGGAAGTGTTTGTATGTTCACATCACTTAATGTACTATTTGATGTGTCAACGTTTTTTTTTTAATAACGTAAGACACTATATTGTTGTTTAAAAATGCAAAAAGTACTTTCAATCCGATTAATCGATGAAGTAGTCTGTAGAATACTCGATTTATTCGAAATATTCGATAGTTGCAGCCCTAGAACTTTATGTAACCCCACCCCTCTCCCACTGTTCGTGTCAGCGTTGCAAGCTATTTTTAACCATGACGGGCGCGGTAGTCGGGAGCTGTACTCCGCAATTTCACTCGCCGAGTGGCGGAGCATCGGACACAATTTAGTCGCCAGCCTAAAAATCGACATGCCGTTGGCAGGTGCCAATTTCGAGCCCTGCCTGAGCACATTGACCGGGCAAGGGCCTGCTGTGCCACGATTGAAACGGTGAGGAGATACTTCGACCTCCTCGCGGCAACTATAGGGACTTTAAGCAGTTGAAGGGACGGCGTTCAAGTGACACTTTGCGCTCGCGAGATTCTATCTCGACATTTCCTGCCGTTTTAGCCCAACTGTCTACTACGGGAGAGCGACTGGTTTGACGTACTCAGTAATACGTTAGGATTTCAAGCAGGTAATTACACGTTTTTATCGTACTTGACAGTCATTTCATTTTTATTTGATTCTACCGTTAGCAGCTTTATGGATTATTAGTATATTTGTTAAAGATACCCACATGTCATCCCTTGCCAGCACCCAATATGATGCTAGACCACAGTAAGTAACGTTAACATTAGTTAGCCAGGCTAACGTTGTAGGCAACAAATAGGCTATTCTCAACAGTTTTGATTAGAATTATTTAACAAGACATCAAGACATAACAAGACATCTTAACTATAGCCTACTTTATATCCAGTATTATGTAGTTGGTCATATGTTGAAGCTTGGCTAACTAGTTGCCCAAATGTATCTAGTGCCCCCATGGAGTGGACAGAAAGGCACAACATTATTCTCGCTAGAGAAAGGAGAAGGCCTGGTCTACAATTGCAGACAGTCTGAATAGTTCCCTGGACCTTATATTTAAGGTTTCTCAACGGTCTGTGAGGGAGAGGTTTGCCCTGATCCAGGACAAATAGAAGAGGAAGAATAGCAAAGATGAGAGGAGTTCTGGGACATCAATTGTAATGACGGAATTAGATATATTAATTGAGGAGATAAGGAACAGAGAAGGAGAAGGCAGCTGAAGAAACAAGAGGATGGAATGACCACAGAGGTAAGATAGATGCAGACAGGGCCAAAGCAGAGGAGGCTAGGAAGAGGGCCATGGAGAGGATGGGCCAAACAAAAAGGAGGCTGAGTGAGGATGGAGAGGAGTTCCGCAAGCGTAGGAGAGAGGCGCATTTGATAGAGAGCTAAGAGAGAAAGAGCTTGAATTTAAAAAGCAAGAGATGGAGGAGCAAGCGAGGAGGGCACAACAGGCACAGCAGCAGGTGGTAGACATGATGCCAATGATGCAGCAACAACAGGCCCAAATGCAGGCTACCCAGGCTCCTGCAGCAGCAAAGGCAAGCGTTGCTTGCTGTAATTGAAAAATTAACAAAATGATCTAAGCGGTAATGTCTAAAGCACTAGATATGTAATGTCTGTCAGCTGTGCTTCTAATGAAAGCAATGTTATTAAACTTTATGTAAATTCTACTTGTGAACACTTTGGCTGGTGTCATACAAATCTTGTTTTTTTTCTCTTGCAGTGAAACAAATCATTTTGAGATGACCGGTGTTTAATAATAAAACAAAAGATAATACATACATGTCTGGACATTGCACTTTTTTTTATTATGGTGAGCTCTTTATACTAGGTGCGTTTCCATCCCATGTTTTAATGCGCATTATGCGAATATTTAATCCTGGTTGGAAACGCGTGCGATGCGCATAAACTTCCAGGGGAGCCCCCAGCTGCAGAGGCATGCCTAGCACACCTGTCCACAACCAATGCTCAGCTCACCGTCTCCTGCGTGGCAAGGCCAGGCCCTCCAGCCGGTGCCTCCTCTGCCTCTTCTTCCCACCCCCATGCAGCCACCTCCTCATCAACTGGTTATTATCCTAGATCAAAACAATAGCTTAAAAAAATAATAATAATACTGTTAGTGAGGTTAAGGACTGTATTTTACTGGTTATAGGTTGCTTGGCCGTATTGCTCGGGCAGTGTCTGTCAGAACACTCACGATCACCAAAGCACTCTTCTTCTCCCTTTAATGTCGCTACAACCTGGAGTTGAACTCGCTCAAAACTGTGGAGATGATAGTGGACTTCAGGAGGAGCCCCCCATCACTGCCCCCCTTCACCATACTGAACAGCACTGTGTCTGCTGTGGAATCCTTCAGGTTTCTGGGTTCCACAATCTCCCAGAACCTGAAGTGGGAGCCAAACATCAATACAGTCCTCAAAAAGGCCCAGCAGAGGATGTACTTCCTGCGCCAGCTCAGGAAGTACAACCTGCCTCAGGAGCTGCTGATCCAGTTTTACACTGCAGTCATTGAGTCTGTTCTCTGCTCATCCATTACTGTCTGGTTTGGTTCTGCCACTAAACTAGACAGGAACAGATTACAACGGACAGTCAGGTCTGCAGAAAGGATTATTGGTGCTGACCTGCCCACCATCCAGGACCTGTACACATCCAGAGCCAGGAAACGGGCAGGGAAAATCATTGCAGACCCCTCACACCCTGGACATAATCTGTTCCAGCTCCTCCCCTCTGGCAGGCGCTACAGAACTATGTACACAAAAACCACCAGACACAGGAACAGTTGTTTCCCCCTTGCCGTCACTCTAGTGAACAGTTGACAGATTATTATATTTTATTATTATATATTTGTAGTGGCAAAAACAGTTTCGAGTTTTTTCCTTTAAACCCCTAGATCCTATTCCTATATCCTAGTTGATTTTACCACCATGGAGAAAGCAGGAGAAGCAATGTCAAGACTCGCAGTTCTGTCCAATAATCCAATGCAAAGGGAGTTTGACCATCCAATGTTGCCGGTTTTATTGTAGAAAAATTGTCACAAAAAATAAGGATGCAATTGCAGTTTTAAAGTCCAAATAACTAAACGCTGAACAGGCCCAAACGGAGACAGCGTGGTTCACGGCCTCAGCACTGAGGTCAATGACGGTAATTGCGCCCGCCTTCTCCTCGTCATGGCAATTCCACAAAAAGGGGAAAAATCGATAAATCATTCCAAATACAAAAAACTTAAATGCGGCTCCTACAATATTATATTTATTTATTATCCTAAACTGTTGCATGCATATTTTTCAGTTTAAGTACATTGAGAGCAATTAAACCCAGGAAAAATTCCTTGTATGTGGAAATGTACTTGGCCAATAAAGATGATTCTGATTCTGATATGCAATCATCAATTCCAGTACATGACAATGCATGAGATCATACATATGGATGTGATCTGCAATGGAAATAGGGACAAATCAGCACTGCACTGGATTACATAAACATGAATTATTGCTACACGATAAACAATTACACATAACTAATAATACTAGACACATATCATAGTGGACATTACACTAATCAACATAGATCTCGTTCTTATTACATTGAACAGGATGAACTCATCCTTATTACATCAAATTAACATAAGACAGAACATACTAAATCTCCGTTTAGCATGCTAATCGCTATTAATAGCAATGTGCGCTCACAGGAAGCCAACTACAAACACGATCTATGACGGTAGTAACTTCATGAAGAACACTTACTTTTATAAGCTACGCACACAATGCCTCACATACATGTCAAAAACAATGATGATTGAAACACTCGAAACTTACTAGGCACTCAGTATGATAAACTAATTTGCCACTGAATTGGCAACAAACTAAACTTGCTGCTATCTAACTGACAACTTAACTGAGGGAGCTGCACGCGTTGCTAGGCAACGCCATTATCAACAGAGTCTTTCGTTCAAAACTCAGTGTTAAACTTTCATATTAAATGTGAATTTAATTGCTGATATTACCTACCCACAGTACAGAAGGGAAAGAAACCGGCCCCGGCACCGACGGAAGGTGATCTTAGGGTTTGAAGTGTACATAGGGTTTCGTAGACTATCAATAGCTGTCCAAATGCAAATCTAACATACACTGAGGGAGAAGAGGGGTTGTTGAATTTGTATGTATCTATTTAGTATATAAAACATTACAGATGTATGTTTCTTCTCTAAACATGTAGACCTATTCTACTCTTGGGGGATGTACAGTCTTTGAGATTAAGTCATGTTTAGAATATATAAAATAGTTATGTTTGGTTTGAATCTCCGATTCTCTGCCCAGTTTTAAGCAGCAAACCGCCATCTTTCCTTTTGCCTCGTGATGCTGGACTGAAGATCTGATGCGCTCAAGGTGAAGATTTGAAGACTTGTATGAAAGGTAAAATGGTTAAATTTTCCTGAAATTAGAGTTAGAGGGAAGAGTTAGAGGGAATAAATTTAGATCCATTGCTTCAGTAGCTAATATCGAATAATAGGCTAAGCTCGTGTTAATAGGCAGGCCAGCTAAAGTTCACCTATGTTACTAGTGATTACGTTGGCATCATTGCCAAAGAGCATATCATGTTATGTGTCTTAAGAAATAAATTCACTTCACTTCATTTGTCTAAATGATGTGTGCTTGTATTTATCGTGTCAATTTACCGAACACACGTTTGGAGAGTTGAACTCTGAAGTTAGCTAATGTTATTTTTTTTTTTGCAAGAAGGTAGTCCTGGCTTGTTTTATGCTAAGTCAAGTTCGTTGACGTTATTCGCTGTCGCTAGCTCGGCTAGCTTAATGCAGGTGAATTGCCAGTTAACTTCATGTCGGGCAGGTAGGTAAACAAGTATTGAGATTCGTGCATTTAACATGTGTTTTACACCATGAAAATGTAGCGCACATTTCAGCTGTTTAAAGTGTGAGTCCAGCGAAAATTCAACCCAGGGTCTTTTTCATGTCGGCGACTCTAGGGTGGGGTAAAGTTGGTTTCACTTAGGATCAGACATTCAATTTAACCATGACAATATCTGCAGGTTGCTTGCCCAAGTAGTGCAATGAGTGATATTGGTGTACATGCCTCTTATAGAGCTCTTCGTGTCACAGCCCATATTTTGTTTAACGTAAACATATTGATTAGATATTATAGAAACAATAGTAGGCTAATTATAGTAATGTCTGATGAATATCCAAAGTGAAAACAACTTTACCCCATCAGATCCTAGGCCTCAACTCAGATTGCGGTTGCACTTCAGATAAAAAATACACAATTACACTTGATTTTTTTCCCCAGCATTTTGTTTTGAGAATTACTGGCCCCCTTATCCTACCGGAGAGTCTGAAGTGAGTCTTGAGAAACTTAGGGTGGATCTTCTTTCAGATGTTAAGATGAGAAACAACAGAGAGGTCGTGCGGATTAAAATGGAAAAGACGTTTGCATACAGGAGATATGAAGTGGTACGTGACACACCCATGATACAGGACTTCCAGGCAAGATGGCCAGTGCTCTTTGAAGTAGATGGGGTATGTGCTTAATGACATTTGCTTAGAGCATGGCTTTATACATTGTATATTGATTGTCTGTAGTGCAAGGGAAACGAAGAATTATACATTATTCACTTTTTAGTCCTTGTTTGCATTCATACCATTGCTACATGTCGCATTACCGTAGTTGAAGTTGATCATGTTTTCATGCCTCTGCTGGTGAAAACCGGTGGTTGGAGCCGTAATGGTTTCATCTTGTCTGTCCTGTTAAAATTATTCTTATTTTCAGATAAATGCAGAATTCAAACGCATTACAACAATTCTTCTGCAGTCCAGATTTCTCTCGCAGCTGGATATGCTGGCTGACAAGCTTTTGAAGTTATTCAACAATAGAGGAGGACAGATTGGCAAATATCTAAAAAAAAAAAAAACATTTAGGCTGGGTTGCACCAACATGGATTAAATTAATCCTGGTTTAGAGTTAATCTAGGTTTAGTAAATCCAGGTTTAAACTGGTTTATAATTAATCAGAGTTGTGTTGCACATCTTAATTTTAACCCTGGATTAGTTGAACTAGTTTAAACCAGGGTTAAAACAGGATTAGTTTATGTTCAATGTCCGCCATGATGGATTCCGACGAAATGTAAACAAATTCACAATGTATGTTTAACAAATACGGAACTAAATAGCCCTAAATAAATGCATGCGCTATTTTTCCTAAACTAGCTGCGTTTTGAATAAATGCCGTTACTGATACCGTTAGTTACCGTTGGCGTTTGTACTTTATACCTACCACAACAGCGGCTATAGCTAACCAACCCCGTCAATTTAGCCAGCTAGCTAACTACTAACTATGGCACGGCAAAGAGGGTCTAACTTCTCAACATTTGAAAAGATGTTGGTGGCTGAATTAATGGAGGAGTTTGGGATCACCATTGAGGATAAAAGGACTGACAGCAGTACTTTAGAAAAGAAGGAGAAGAGCTGGGTACGGTTAGCAGACCGCTTTAACGGCTCTACAGGAATCAAGGAGCCGAGGGACAGGGCACAATTGAAAGCCTGTTGGAAAAATCTGAACGCTAAAGCTAAAAAAGATGCAGCGGAAGAGAGGCGTAGCCTATTTCAAACCGGCGGAGGACCACCTACAAATACGGATCCTATATCAAAAAAGATAATTGTTATGATCCCGCAACAGATTTCCCCCTCCCCAACCCCTACGACGATGACGGCGCTTTAGATGAGACTACAGCAACAGAAGCTACAAGTAAGTAACTACAAACTTGCAGCAATAACGTGACAAAAATGACGAAAGTAGGCTATCATTTTGCCTTCAAAGCATTTGTTAGAGCCGATGCATTACATACCCCTCAGATGTTTATAATAATTTTCAAATTGAATAGCACATCATACTACAGAAATAACAGTTCCATGTTCTCTAGTAGCCTATGGTATTGTTGTATTAAATTAGTTATTTCCTATGTTATTGGACCTCAAGAGACCTCAAGAATAAAGTGCATTGTGCATATACAGTTGTAGGTAACCTCCTAATGTGTTAATACGTTTTTTTTTTTTGTTTGTTTAGCTGACACTATTATTGTACTGGAGTCAGTCGAGCCACGTGCAAGAAACATGGAAGCAGCAGCATCACCAGTGGACCCCCCTGCTAAGCACCCTTAACTTACCTGTCACCAGGAGCTTCTGGCATTAGAGAAGGAGAGATGTCCTGAAAAAAAAAAAAAAGATGTCCTGTTGCTACAGAAAGAGGTCCTAACTCTTCAGAAGCAAAGGCTACTGGATCTAAGCCAGGCACAACAAATTGAAAAAATTTTGAATGAATTCTAAATTTCGCATTATATTTGTATTTATTGGAGTAAAATGTTTCTTTTCAATCAAATTGGCAGTCCCCTTGTCTTGCTGTTTTTGTTAGTTCTTCCCTGTATGGATGAGAGTAAGAAGTAAGTAAGAAGCATATTAGTTATTAAGTATGGGTTAAGGTAATCTATTGTATAAGTGCACATATCAATCAAAATATAACAGTTTTCTGCCAATACAGTAGCAAAAACTTACTGTGAATTCTTCACAAAAAGGACAGTTTCTGATAATGTTAAAGTTAAAATGTACATGTATGGGGACCCACTTGAGCGAGTTGAGGTTGCCAGGTATCTAGGGCTTTGGTTTAACAGAAGGCTCACATTGAAAGCACATATTGATAAATTGGAGACAAAGTGCAGGAGAGTATTAAATGTTAAGCGATGTCTGACAGGGATGGAAAAGTCTGGAAAGTGCTGAGGGTTCGAAAACAAAACTCATGAAGATCATGAAGTGAAATGATCACAGGTGGATCAGACAGCTTTTCAGCTAACTGTGGGCATTAGGAGGACATCACACGACAGACAGACAAACAGACAGACAGATTAATTGATTGATACATAGGTAGATAGATCAGCCGATTCCAATGCAGTCTCCACTCTAAACCTCACCCTCATTCCAGCTCTACAGCACCACTGTACTCTGCACTGGGAGACACACAGAAGCACTGGGCTCAAACCTGCATGCTCAGTCTTCTGGAGTTGTAGTAAACACACACACACACTCACACTCACACACAGAAGCACTGGGCTCAAACCTGCATGTTCAGTCTTCTGGAGTTGTAGTAAACACACACAGACACAGACACACAGAAGCACTGGGCTCAAACCTGCATGCTCAGTCTTCTGGAGTTGTAGTAAACCAGGGTTTAAGATGCTCAAAAGGACATCAGGAGATGTACACCACAGCACAACACCATTAGTCAGATTCAGGATTTGGGCCCAGTTACTCCTCACATAAAGGAACACACACACACACACACACACACACACACACTAGTGGAGGAGGACTGGAGTGCCCTTTACTCCAGAGCACGCCTGCTTCTCCTCGGCAGAAGCCTGCACCAAAAACAGCACCAGGGGTCCTGGAAGCCCTTCACAGGCTGATGGAGGTGAATCAGAGCATCGGTTCCCAAACTGGGGCACGCGTACCCCCAGGGGTACGCGAAGTGGTTCAGGGGGTACGCGGGGAGAAAATTTCCGCGATAACAGAAAACGGACGGAATTCGCAGAATGTACCGTTTGAAACAGAATTGCAACTTTCAGACCGAAACATCATTTTGTGCATCAAAATCGTCCAAATTCCCCTGTATTTTGTCCTGCAAGGCTGTATTTCTTTCTTATAAACACAACAACGATCGCAACGATGAACAAGCATTAATTAGAAAACAAAACCACTGAGAAAATGTCACGTCTGTGCTGAACTCCGCTCCGGCCACGCCCCCCTATTCAACACAGACCTCCGTAGCCTGTCAAATGAATTCGCTCATCTTCCCAATCACCTGCAAATAATGTTTTTTTAGTCTTCTGTTCTGTTGATGGCTGGCAAACAACAACCTTAGAAGGTTTGGGTCACTTGTGGCACATATTATTCACTCATTTTAAGCCATCAATCTACCTCTGGGTGAACAAAATGAGCCGAAACGGATTAAAACGGAATTAAAGTAAAAGGTGAAAAGGAAAACTTTTTTTTTTTTAACGGGGGGGGGGGGGGGGGGGGGGGGTGTTACGCAGCTGGAGATTAAATGTCTGAAGGGGTACGGGACTGTAAACAGTTTGGGAACCACTGCCCTAGGGGATCCAAGGGAGTTTGGGAGTGCAGTACAGCAGTGTCATTCTCCATCTCCCCCGCTGACCAGCCACAGAAGTCCTTTAAGATGAACAGGGCGTTCACTGCTGATCAACTGGGTCTGGCAGAGCCCCTTCAGAGGAAGCACAAGCACTTAAGAGGCCTTCCTCTCCAGGCTCTAGACGGAGTGCCCCCACTGCTGTAGGTCGGGTCTGATGATCCCCACCTCATCACTCCAGTGCACTTCTGGGCCTTCAGAAGAGGAGCTGAGTGAAGGAGCTGAGTCCTGGTTCATCCCGCATCACATGATGAGCCACAACGGAGAAAACAGGATTGTCTTCAGGTGTTCCTTCATGTATAAGGGAGACAACCTCAATGAGCTGCTGCTGCTGCCTGGCCCCAGCCTAAGTTCCAGTCTGCTTGGTGTGCTGGTACTTGGCGTCTGAGAGAGCACTCAGTCACTGTCAGTGGCCATATCAAGGGCATGCATCATCACGTGAGGCTGAGAGAGCACTCAGTCACTGTCAGTGGCCATATCAAGGGCATGCATCATCACGTGAGGCTGCTTCCTGAGCACAAGCCCTTGCTTCACTTCCTGTGGCGAGACCTGAAGACAGAGGAACCACCCAGCATCTACATGTGGCAAGTCCTTCCCTTAGGTTGCCACATGTAGCCCCTGTTGCGCTGCAGAAGCATGTGTTTGACCACAGCCAGCCGGGTGAGTGTCCATAGAAAGGTGCTTCTATGTGAACAACTGTCTGCAGAGCCTTTCCTCCGTGGAAGACGCCCAACACCTGGTTGACAAGCTGACTTCACTGCTGGCTACAGGTGGATCTGGACTACGTCAGGCGGCTAGCAACACCCCTGAGAACTACGCCAGGGGAACAGCAACACCCCTGAGAACTACGCCAGGGGGCCAGCAACACCCCTGAGAACTACACCAGGGGAAAAGCAACACCCCTGAGGAGCTGCAGCATCTCTCTTGGATCTCACTGATAGCCTCGCTGCTATGTGAGCCCTGAGATGGACAGCTCTCTCTCTCTCTCTCACCCTCTCTCTCCCTCTCTCTCTCACCCTCTCTCTCTCTCTCCCTCTCTCTCTCTCTCTCTCTCTCTTCTGATAGCCTCACTGCTACGTGAGCCCTGAGAGGCCAGAGAGACCTGCATGTCTTTGCTGAGGCATCAGAGAGGCCCTATGGTTCAGTGGCCTACCTGCGTGCAGAGAGCATCAGAGAGGCCCTATGGTTCAGTGGCCTACCTGCGTGCAGAGAGCCCATGAGGCCGGGTGGCCTCCCCTGACTGCTAGATCCAGAATTGCCCCGAAGAAACAGCAGTCCATACTGGAGATAGAGCTGTTTATACACACACACACACACACACACACACACACACACACACACACACACAGAAAGACACACGGTGTGTACTTATTTCCTTATTAGCATACAAGATATTCCATGCAGTGGAAGTCAGAGTCATC
>NW_024879703.1:90000-92726 GCF_900700415.2 Clupea harengus | reverse complement strand
TCTGGTGGGGAGATTTCCCTGACCGCCATTAGCTGGTGCTTAGCCGAGCGGAGAGAGGAGAGACTAGGTCAGGCCTGGAAAGTGAGATGGAAAGAGAGAGAGAGAAAGAGAGAGAGAGAGAGAGAGTAAAAGAGTGAATGAGAGAGAGCGAGAGAGAGCAGACCCACAAGCTGCATGGCAGTCATGCTTCTATGCCAAATGAGAAAAAAAGACGTAAATAGGTAAATACTAAGCCAAGCTGAAAACAGGTGTGTGTGTTTGTGTGTGTGTGTGTGAGTATGTGTGTGTGAATGTATTTACGAGTATGTGTGTGTGAGAAAGCGAGAGAGTGGGAATGTGTGTGTGTGTGTGTGAGTGTGTTTACGAGTATGTGTGTGTGAGAAAGCGAGAGAGAGGGAATGTATGTGTGTGTCTTTGGTGAGCATAAATGGAACATTTTCACAAAGCCCCTCTCTTTTCTTCACATCCGCTCAAATGTGTTTTACCCTGAAAAAAAAAAAAAAAACACAGCTTTGTTCACAGTTTATATATTCAAAATGGGGTATGGTACTTCTTACCTCTGCTATGCAAAGGAGGTGGGCCCAACCTTGCTGAGGTAACAAAGCCAGTAAACAATGAAAACTGAAAAGATGCACATGGAGCACTTTCCTGCTTATCATTTCAATCAAGTCAATCAAGTCCTTTCAACTCAAATAATTACACACATACAGGTGGTCTAAAATGTTTGCGCAAATGGACATATAGCACACAAATAGCCTCAGAGCCAGTAGACATTTTGACACACACGTGTTCAAACACACACACACATGCACTTCATCTTTCTGCCTGTAGTGAAATACACACAAATAACCCATCGCTATTCTACCATTATGGTCGAATGTCATTTGTGTTGAGCGAGAATGGGAGCAAAGTGCTTATGCCTAACCGTTAATCTCTCGTTAAACCGTTACCGTTACCGTTTCCGTTAATCTATCCCCTGGTGACCTGGTGACATTGGTGATAATCACACGCCAAGGCTCCAGTGGGAATGCGAAACACAGGATTACATGTTTGAAAAGGGCCAAGGGGGAGGGTGGACTTCTCCCCCTTCATTGAGTAAGCCCTTGCCCCATTGACGTCCCATTATTTCTCTCAGGATTGTTTAATGTCTATGTGAAGCCATTTAACATCATCCACAAGTGGTTTTGAAACCAAGACTGTCTTTTAATGGTGAGCTGATTTTAAGAAATTAAACATTGCTTCAGACTATGCAGCAAACAGTGTTTCCTGGTTGCTATGGTTGCCTAGTTGCTATGCTAGCTAAAGGAAACTTTTAAATAACCTTTATTAATTTATGGTAGAGTTCCATTTGCACAAAATTATAGTTATTTAGTTGATGTTACAGTCTCCTCAATTGAACTTAGAAAATTATAATAGGAAAAGGTAGAAACCCTATGCGTGCTTACACAGCTTCGCTTGACATAGCTAGGATAGTTCATAGCTAGGTTAACTGGCATGAGACCACGCATGTTTTACATGTCTCGTGGAGGTTCGCACTCTGTAGCATCCCGTTAAATACGGTCTGGTGGGAATACACGACATCTGTTACTTTACCGTTATGGAAAACTGAGTGGGCATAACAAATTGTTATCTTTACCATGTTGTGTTTACTGATACATTAGTGGAATTAGTGTTTTTTTATGTGGAAGGGATTAAAGGTATTCTGTGCAAAAGGCCACAACAAAGCAAGACTGGCCTACAATGAACATCAGGAGGCCTTTTGATACATGCATCCACACAGAGTAGCAAACTCAGTGAGCACACAGAGAGACATCTCCCTTCCTATTTCCCTCTCTTTCTCTCTCTGTCTCTCTCTATGCAGCTGTGTCTGAGACGAAAGAACGAGTGAGACGACGCAGACAGGCAGACAGACAGACAGGCAGAGAGACAGAAATCTCTGTGCTATTAGTGAGCTCAATTAGAGACACCTCCTGCAGGGGCTGTTCAAAGCATGCACCCATTAACTGCCTCCATTGTGTTCCATGCTCGCCTCCGTCAGATGCTAGGAGATGACACGATGCTTACGGCAAAACTACACACACACACACACACACACACACACACACACACACACACACACACACAAGCATCAATAATGACAGCCAGAGTGCCACTGTCACACAAACACAACGTCCTCTTCCCCACTCTGTCTGTCTTTCTAGAGCATCTAGGCTTGGCTTGAAGTGTGTGTGGCGGGTGCCAAGGTGAGGACAACCCACATGATTGATGCGATCTATTTTTAAAAGCTCCTCCAGATGCTTTGTATGTAAACACATAGAACACACACACAGTCACACACACACTTTCACATGGAGGCAATTCTTTTGAGATGTCATTATGTCGTCAAATGTCAAATATTGTCAGATGTCAAACTTAACAGTAATCTTAACAAAGAAGGAATTAATTTGTTACGCCAAGGCATCTTATATTTGACTGTTCAAAGCATGTCGGTTCGTCAGCCTTTTATTACAGTTCCATAAATACAGTTTCCTAACAAGTAAAGTCCATTCGAGTTTGTTGTGAAATTTTTAACCACAAAACAGCACAGGAACTGCTCACAACCCTGTGATATTTCTGACATCCTGTTACAGAGCAACTGTCAGGTGTAGTTATAGAAACTTACATTACTCAGAGCTGAGCCATACAGCAGTGTGTGTGTGTGTGTGTGTGTGTTGTGTGTGTGTGTG
>NW_024879703.1:40000-85000 GCF_900700415.2 Clupea harengus | reverse complement strand
CGTTCTGCCGTCTATCTCCGTGGCGATCGCAACCCCCCCGTGCGGAGGAGCCTCTGGTGTGGCAGAGCGAAGTCCGCTGCTCTCGACCAGAAACACAGTGTGAAAGAAAAAAAAAACAACAACCTCGTCCCCGAGACGAGAAGGCAGCTGCCGTGAAAACAACAGGTTTTCTTGTGAGAGCCAGATGGACCTGACCTGACAGCGCAACTGCACAATTCACTCAACCAGTATGTGTCAACTTTGGCTGTGCAAATGGGTCACCTGCAGCGGAGGCACAGCACACCACCACTCTAATCCGCTAACAACGCTAATAACGTCACACCTTTGCTGTGGAATTAGCTACTCAGGCAGACAAGGAGGTCAGCACTAGCATCGAAGCATAGGATTCAACAACACCGTCACTGACGGGTGAGGAGTCTTTTCAACATCATGCCCAGATGGCTCCAAGTCTTTCTCTCAGACCAAGCAGAAGAACTCAGAACGCCATCATTCATCAGACAGTAAAGTTTACTTACAGTAAAGTGTAAATAAACATTTTCATCAGCATATGAGCTCCCTGGCTATCGAACCCACGACCTTGGTGTCTTGCTCTACCAGTCGGGACACTGGTACAAGAACTGCCTATTCTATTCATTTCATGTAGTGATCTCAGTTCTCTAATGACTGATTAGCTTTATCAAGTGTATTTCAAAGTATTTGGCCATAGGGGACCACATGTGAATGAGAGTGCTTATCCTTTTCTTCAACCAATTAACAAACCTCCTCATGACATTATCAGCTGTGGGGGTTTTCTCGCACACAGAATTATACTCGAATGTTGAAGTGTGCGACTTCGCTGCAGAGAAAAAAAAACAGTAGCTGCTGAACAGACAGAGAACACACCGGAGCCACACACACACAAATAGAGATGGCAACATAGGTATGACAACACACCCCAAGGCAAACACATCAAATAAACTATTCATCTATTCTACAAATCAAACTATTCATTACACAGGGGTTGTGTTTTGTTTCACCCATATGAGTGTTAAGAGAGTTTATATTAGCCTACAGGGTGTGTGTGTGGGGTGTGTGTGTGTGTGGAATCAGTGGAGTGTGAATAGCAATGAAGGTTAAATCTGTCCACATGCACACGTTCTCCCGCACCACCCGCTACAGATAATGATGGGCGGATGAGATTGGAGGAGATGGAGCGGAAGGGGTGTGAAAGGCGCCTCACACCTGCCACCAGCGGACACTGACCAGGCTCTCCATCACACGCAACACTTGCATCCTCCCCCTTCACTTCTGACAGCACATCTCCCTCTATAGGCTGCACTATACAGAGGAGGGCAGTCAGCAAAAGCTTTGTCCAAAGTGACCGACGGTATCGTATAGATATACTATATCACGCTCGACCAGTGCCCAACCAGTTGAGTTACGGGGAGGTAGTTGGAAAGGCCTGGCATGGTTCGGGGGTTTCTATTCAACGGTAGCCACAATACCCCCTGGGTTTTAGATTCCTTGCCCGTCTTCCGTGTCTGAGTTCGGGTGTGATGCAGGACTGTGCTGTCACACAATGCAGGTTACACAAGCAGCAGAGCGCAGATTTGGAACCACTTTGTGAAATGAATGGAAAATGAAAAGCAGCCACCTCAGTGGCTCCTCTGCACACACTGTCCCCCCACTCCTGCGCGAACACTTAATGCTACTAATAACCAAACCCTCCAGTGGGGACACGGTGACATTTGCGGGTTTTCTAGCTCCCTGCCTTGAGCTTTTCTTGTTCTCCTCTCCTACGGGGGGGTGGCAGTAAGCTGGTTTGGTCTGCCTGTTTGACTTTCTCTTATTAATGGACCCGGGGATAAAAGGCTTCTTATCCAGAGTGAGCTCCCGCGCCTTGCCTCCAGCACACTTCAGAAGTTCTGTTCTGTTTCACACTAGAGACTCCTTAAATTCTATTCCACTTCACTTGACTTTTATTAGTATTTTTAGTGTCCGTGTTCATTCTTTGATAAATATCACTTAAAAGTCAACCACGTGAAAACTCCATTCATCTCATCACGCCTGGAGCACGAGCTTGCTCTTCTGCGTACTCCCCAAAGAGAAAAGAAAAAAATCTACAAGCAAATCTATAAGTGGCCACTATCTGTCTCTCCCTCTATGTCTCTCTCAGAGCCTGTGAGGCAGGGGAGTCAGTGACTCGGGACGCGAGTGTGTAAGAGTCCTGAGCTCTCCTCTTTCTTCTTCAAGACCTCACTCATCGATCGGCCTGCCGGTTTGCTCAACCCGTGAGCCCGTGTTTGAATCAGTGGTCGATGATACGTCTCGTGGGGGGTGTTAGGGGCGGGAGGGTGAGAGGGGGCATTAGCCGCCGGGGGCCCCAGAGAAGAGGGCAGAGGGCAGAGGGCAGAGGGCAGAGGGCCCTGTTTGTTTAATCCACTGGATGAGGGCCCGATGTTGGGGTGGGTGGAGGCCGGTGTGGTTTAACTCAAAGGGAGCTCTCAGGGTGAGCTGGCTTTTGGTTCTGGTGTTGGATTGGTTTATCAGTGGGGAAAAATTGCCATTAGAGGAAACAGCAGTGGCCGGAAATTTCAAAACAGACTCACAGACCCTCATACTTCCACATACAAACCAACACGTGAAACAACACACACACACACACACACACACACACACACACACACACACACACACACACACACACACAAAGCAAGTGTCTGATACTTACACACTACTTGACTGTGCCTCTGTCCTGACTTTACAATTGCAATCCGACTCATGACACTCCACCTGCACCTATAGAAATAAAAACAGACTTGATCAAAGTCATTTCAGCACACAAAGGAAACAGTGCTAAATTAAATGCACAGGCAAAGAAGGAATCCACCATAGTGGTCCCATGGAAACCTACAGAAAGTGAGTGTCACAGATCATCTTTCTATGACTCTCCATACCCCTCTTTTTCCCATCATTTAACCCACCCCACGTTTACATCTCAGAGTCAGAGAGATGGGGAGGGAGAGAGAGAGAGAGAGAGAGAGAGAGAGCGAGAGGGAGGGAAGGAGGAAGGGAGAGAGAAATGAACATATGAGTGGACACTGTCCGGCCTGTCTGTAATTGACAAGTTACTGCCTGCGACAGGAAGCTGGACTTTTTCTTCCTCTTCTTCTGTTTGTTATTTTGTGGCCTGTCCCCTTACTCATGCCTCCCTCCTGCATCACGCAAAAGAGTCCCACTAAATGCCAACAGCTGTTGCCAGGCAACTAAATATTCTCACAAAGAAATCAATTTCCTACTCCATCTTTCTTCCTTCCAAGCAATCGATTCTTTGATTTTGAAAAGATCTGAATATAAATATATGAATTTAAAGCACTTAAATTCTGACAAACCTCTGTAGTTAGATGAAAAGGAAGGTGGCTATTGGGCTGGCGAGGAGCAAGAACAAACACACAGAGTTTGTTCGGCAGGAGAAGCTTTTATATTTGACAAATTACAGCTATTAATAACAAATGGCTTCCCAGGGAATCGTGTGTAGTTGAATGCAGCCTGCCCAAAAAATAGGCTATTAAACCAGGCTACAGTAGGATATACTAAGCTTTTTCCAAGGGCAGTGCTTACAGTGGACCGTCAGTGTAAGACTCCACAGTGCACAGTTGAGTTAAATCTTTTTGGACTGGTTCTTAGTCTGGGCAGAGCTGAAGCTTGTAACCGTTGTGGAGATTTGATGGGTGTTTGATTTGCTTTGCAAGACTGTGACTGATTCCACTTGTTCATTTGACATGAGAATCTGACAGACTATATAAAAAAAGCCTTCTTGGATTTGTTCAAAATTCAACATTTCCAGTTAATTGGATTAAACAATTTCTCTCCACAGCTAGAAAATAGGAATAAAACTATAAATCTGTATTCTTGAACGCGCTTAACCAATTATCCTCTCTCCCTTTTGAGGGAAAAAACACTCTGTTGCCTGTCGTCACCAAGGTAATAGCGCAAGCGAACTCTCGTGCTCTGATTTCTCGAGCTGTCAGCTGGACTGGCTCAAAACGAAGGTCTCTTGCACTTATGCAAATATTTATCAAGATTGACGGCCAGTTTAATTTGACAAGAGCGCGGTAGTGCTGAATGGCTTGAGATGCAGAATGGTAATTACGCCCGGGCAGGACGGGGAATTATGAACTCGTTAGCATGCTCAACCTCCTGGAATTCATTATTCCACCTGTCATGCTCCCCTGGCCACCGCTTAAACACAAACACACAAACACACACACACACACACACACACACTTACACATACACACACTCACACAAACACACATTCTCCCTCTCTCACTCTCGCTCACTCACTCACACTCTCTCTCTCTCACACACACACACATACACACACAGACACACACACACACACACACACACAAACATACATTCTCCCTCTCTCTCTCGCTCTCTCACTCACACTCTCTCTCTCTCTCTTTCACACACACATACACACACAAACACACACACACACAAACTCTCACCCAGGTTTGCAGAGGATATCTCCAGACATTCATATTTAAAGATGAACACTTGCATACAAATATTGGGAAGCACATAAACTATCACACACACACACAGAGACACGCGCACAAACCGTTGCCAATGATGCACACAAAACCATTAGGAGGAAAACACGGCTGAATCCCAGAGCTTTGAGTGAAATTCTCTGTGACGGCCATTAACTTCAGTCGTCATTTAAATTTTAATTGGTAGCAGCAGTGTAGTTCTTCCATATCAACATGCTTAGAGCATGAAAGACTAATGCATTTTAATGCAGCAATTGCTATGTATGGCCACACAAACACACACAGACAGACACACACACACACACACACACACACACACACACACACACACAGACACACACACACAGGCTTGCTCTCACAGTAAGTCAGAAAGGTTTCTGCTGAGTGAGTCTGTCTCATCTGATAGCCTCCAGTGTCTTTACATAGGCGGACGGGCAGAGACCATGCAGAGGGATAGAGAGGGAGATGGAGAGAGAGAGAGAGAGAAAAGCGAAGGAAGAAAAGAATGAAAGAGGGGGTGAGGAAAATATGGATACATAGAGAGCAGAAGAGATAGCGAGCATGAAAGTAGAGAAGGAGTAAGGGAGATGGGCAGGGAAAGATGGAAGATGAAGAGAGAAAGAGAAGAGAGAAGGGAAGAGAAGGATAGAGTGATGAAAGATGCAGACGGGGAGAGGGAAGAGCATGAGAGGGGGATTGAGAGCCATGGCTCAACTGAAGAAATGAAAGAGAGAGAGTGAGTGACAGAAGAGCAAGAGAGACAGAGAAAGAGAGAGAGAGAGAGAGAGAGGGAGAGGAAAGACAGAGAGAGAGAGCGAAAGAGGGGGAGAGAGAGCGACAGAGAACGGGAGAGAAGAGAGACAGAAAAGAGAGGGAAAGAGAGGGAGGGAGAGAGAGAGACAGAGAGAGAGAGGGACTGAGTAAAAAAGAAAGAGAGTGTTTCAGTGAGAGAAGAGCGAGATGTGCTGCTGGTGATACATGCTCCAGTTAGCCTTCTGAAAGGCGTGTGGGCGACAGCCTGGAGGAGCTCAACAAACAAGACTGCCATCCTCCCGCCAGCTCAGGAGGTGACTGCCCCCCCCCCCCCCCAACATCCCCAGCTGAACCAGCGAATATGTGCTCCACCCCCCCCCCCCCCCCCACCTCTTTCACCCTCTTTCTATCTCTGTCTCTTTCATCTCTTTGCTCCTCAAAGCAACCAACATGTGTGTTCTCACTGTGATGAAGGCCTAAGCTGATACAGATTCCTTCGACCTCGCTGTAAACAGACATCTCATATATTGACAGTGTCGTGCTGTTGATAGTTTTATTTATATTTTTACTTTTACACTTTTAACAGTTCTTTATTTTAGCCCACACCCATAGCACATGAAAAGGAGCTAGTTGTGTCCTGTTCTTACTTTAGCCTAGCAATCATGATGCCCTTCAAGGACTCCACTAAGAAGAATGCACCTCCTTTTCTCCCCCGTTTAAACCTCCCTCCCACCTCTCCGCCTAAAAACATCTCTCCACATCCCTGCCCATGTATCAGCTCTCAGGGGTGACACTGATAAGACTGTCACCTTGTGCTACAGACCATGTTGACTTTACAGCGGAGAGGATATCAGACCTTTCTATGCAGAGGTTTTCACGGAAAGGATGAACCTGTCAATCACACTGAATTGTGAGAGCCACCACATTATCCAGTATGGCTTCCACCACGTTAAAAGAGGATTTATTTTTTTGTGTGGCTGCTGCTCTCAGGTGAAATAGGCCTTTATCTCGATCTAAACACTCCCAGCTGAGTGAAAGGAGCAAAATAATGAAAGGATATTTATTTTTGCCTTATTCTCTAGAGAATAACTGTGGAGAAAAAAAGACTATAAATGTATCCATTATAATGGAGCAGATATGCAGTCCATAGATACCTCACTGCTGTTCCAGTGTTTGGAATCGGTATGAAATGGGTATACTGTCTAAAGGTAGTTATGTTGGATTTCATGATTATATGATTTGTGCACCATGAAGGCAGTTGCGTGCTTCGGACAATAATAGGCCTGCTGCCAACTTCAAATGAAGTCAAGCGCAGAATACGCATAAATGGTGTTTGCTCCACCTGAAAATACAAACTGTACACTTAGGTCAAGGGAAAAATACACGTCGGCTGAAAAGTGCGTAGCTGCACACTTTTCTTTACTCACGCGCATGGGAGAATCTTAACCTATGAGAATTTTAAATCATTTTGATTGTCTTCAGATGTGTGGTATAGGTTTTAAAACAGCAGTTTTGATGTATATTTGAGATCCATATTATTGTCACCAAATCTATATAAACGTTACCAAAATGGCCTTTCATCCAGTGTTTCCCCTACCATTATATTAGGGGGGCGCCCCCCCCCCCCCAACGGCACCCCCCGCCCCCCCTGGAAGGTCAAGTTAATTTTGTTCAATTTTATTTTCTATAAAGCGCCAGATCACAACGGAAGTAATTTAAGGTCACCTTTCCTATAGAACATGTCTATAGCTTGTTCTTTTATTAAACAACATAAATAGCCTTATGTTATTCATCTTATTTACACGACGGCATGTCATTTTTGTCTCTACATGGTCGCGCGTTTACAATTCTCCTCTGCTCTCTGTATCGCGCACGGCGCACAAACACACAGACACGTGCGCGCACACACAGGTGATGAGCACACTCCCACCAGCGGACAGAATTGGGCTTAAGAATCAGTGCACAGCTACGGACACTTTTAAGCTTTTAAGAACACATTTCCAGGCGTTCATCTTTTCTTAGGTTGGTCTTTCGAAGTCCGTAAGAAGACACTTAAGAAAATGTTCGAGAATGAGGCCCAATGAGAATGGCTACACCAGACGTGGAAACAGAAAGTATGCCCAGGTCCGCACCGAAAATTCAAAAATAGATCTAGCTTGCGTTTTTTATCATTTTCCGCGAGTTGTGCGTGGCCTTTTTTACATAGAGTCTGGTAATAAATCTATAAAATGTAATGACAATTATTTATTTTGCTGTGAATAATGAAGGAAGCAATAAATCCGATTATTTTCCAAACCCTCGAGAGCTGCCATGGAGATTTAACGTTACTTTCTGTTTGAAGATAAGGTAGCAGCTAGTGTTGAAGAATGGATGACTTTAAATTTGACGACTTTCAATTAATATATGAAATTGAACAACATCAACACCTTTACGGATAAAATAAATAAACAAGGATAGCAAAAACAGATTGATAAGCATAGAATGAGAACGGCAGAAACGCAAGCAGGACGTCAGATGACGAGACAGATCACAGTGACACAGGCTGGGTTTTTTTTGTCATATGTGAAGGCTGAGACATTCATAACATTTTATTCAGTCTTACTGATGGTCCCTTTGTAATGCCAACAGGTGCACTTCGTTGTGGACAGTGGCGTATCTAGCCCTATTTAAATTGTTTTACATTTTTGAGATCGTCAAATTCACACCTAACAACCAATTTAGTGGAATTATTTTGTTTATTTTTTAGAGTTAGAAATAAAATAGTCTCGAGTAGCACAGGAATCCCGCCTGTTTGAGACTGTGGCGGCTCTGTTTGGTCGTGAGTGAGCGAGCCTCGCGAGCAGGCAGACAGGTGATAACGTCTAGTAAACAGACTGGGAGCGACTGTCCGACCCAAGCTGGTGAAATCTGCCATAGTCAGCTGTGCTATAGCACATGAAGTTTAAAATATTAAAAGAAACGAAATGGTTAAATCATCACGAGATAATATTAGATGTCATGGCTCTCTTTTATCATGCCGGTTCATTGATCCTGTGGGTATGCTACCCTACTCAGTAGCTCCGCCAGCTATAACTAGCTAGTGAACTCTAGCCTATAACGTTAACCTACTCACTTGAGCTGCAAATCCCTACCATGCTACAGTATAATTAACACCTATCTCAGCAGATGTCTTCAATATGTTTATTGTTGTGCCATGTTTTAAATCTAAATGTGTTAATTTCTCTTCCTAAAACCCACTAGAGGACACTATTTAAAAGGATATTTTCCAAAAATTCTTATGGTGGAGCATGCCCCCAAACCCAAAAGTGGGAACCTAGATTCACCTCTGGTTGTGGATAAGTAAAGCCTATTTTGCTACATATTTGTAGTCCTGGTAATCTTTTGTTTGGCATATTGGCGAGGTTATTTAGAGGACCATTTCTCAATGGTTTTGTTCTTGATGAATGTTCTTGTTTGTTTATTAAATCAGTTATTTTTCAACAAATAACACAATTAAGATTACAAAGAGGAAAATTCGCAACTTTTTATCGCAACTTTCACTTCCTCCGGCAATTTCATCGCAACAAACTCCTAAAAACACAACAACTTTCATCAGAAAAGCTCCCGCGAAATCACGAATTTTAGGCCGCAACTATCTAAAAAAAAATGTCCCTCCTGATATTATCATGACAGATATAAAACACACCTGATATTATCATTAGTATATAAAACACACCTGATATTATCATTAGTATATAAAACACACCTGATATTATCATTAAGATATAAAACACACCTGATATTATCATAGGGATATAAAACACACCTGATATTATCATTAGTATATAAAACACACACTGAAAAAAATAAATCGTTGGATTTACTCAATTCAATAATGGACATTGGTTGCACACAAATTGTTTGCTTTGGTAGAAACTTAAACAATTGTGTTGAATCAACGCAAACTATTTTTGTTCACTCAACAAAAGTACTTTTTGTTGATACTAAGTAATGTGAATGATTTAATACATTTAATTAATCACTTTAGTCCAACACGATTCAATTTTGTTGATAAAGTTAATGGAATCTGATTCAATAAAGTAAATGAAACTCTTTTTAATCTCTTTATTCCAACGCAATTCAATTATTATTTTAGGAATATCCCAATTACATTAAATTATATATTTTTTATATATACTTTTTGTAAATGAATCAATTCATATGTCTATTTCTTGATCATTTTAAACACTAACCACATGTATTGTCATTAAAAACTATGAGACTGTTATATTCTAAACGTTTATTCCACAAACTGGACAAGTGTGTCCCAAATGGCAAAAACATGCCAAAGACTTGACATTTACTTGTGGTAAGAAAACCATGTCTTCAGAGACGAGAGAGAGAGAGAGAGAGAGAGAGAGAGAGAGAGAGACTACTGTAATTACAACTATAAAACAAAAACACTGGACTGGTTGTAACAAAATCCAGGCTGCAACACCACTCAGTGCTGGACAAGTGTGTCCCAAATGGCAGAAACATGCCAAAGACTTCCCCCTGCATTGCAATTGAATAATACAAATCAAATTAGTCTAAATAATATGTAGTAAAAACAAAAAACATTGTTGTTGTAAGACAACCATAGAATGCATATATTCTCTACACAGGAAGCTTACTCTGACTTCTGGTAAAAAAACAGAACAGATAATAGCCTCCCCTGCATTTGTTTATCGTGTTGAATTTGCTTAGTCACCTCAACACAGATAATAGTTCAAAAACAAACATGACATGTCAGACAGTGCGCTACGGAGTGACTGTTTATCTGCCTGTGTGTGTGTGTGTGTGTGTGTGTGTGTGTGTGTGTGTGTGGACTGCTTGTAACAGATTGGATGGCCAAGATGGGAGGTAGTTTAAAGATCTATCCATGCACACATTGTTTCGTAAAGTTGTGGTCAAGTGCTGGATTGGTTGTAACAAAACCAGGCTGCAACACCACTCAGTCCTGGAATGTAGAGTCTACAATGTACCATCTCCACTCATACTGGAACAGAAGGGAGAGTTCTCTTCACTGGCATAGCTTAGTTTTCAAGCTTTGAGCCTTTCTTGACAGTTCACCCGCATCCAGCTCCATGATAATCTTTTGAAATGCCTCAAAGGTGTAGCGGAGCTTTGTAGGGTACTGCAAGTTCAAGGCGTAAAAGAGCCCAAACAACATTGCAGAAGCAAGTGCTACATTCTCAAGATCTTGAAGCACCATCACGCCCTCGAGGACTATCCTGACGTCAGAGGGTTCACTGCTGGTAGTGTCTCTCACAACATAGATCCCCACTGTTGTTCTCTCTATGGCACTGAGGAATTCGGCCTCAGCCATTTCCTGGTCAAAAGAAAAGATACAATTCTTTAATGATAGGTTCAGCATCTTGTCACTTGGCTTGTAAACAATTCAACGGTGTAATAATTTCTACCTTCAGCCAGGACAAATCTATCATAGATCCGATGCCCCACTGTTTATGACCTCCGACCCAGGCAAAGCCGCTGCAGAGTGGAAGGTAATGTTTTCTCCCCTCTGTGTGTGTTTGATTGTCGATATGTGTGTGAACAGGATTACCAAAAAGTACCAGCCCGATTTGTATGAAACTTGGTGGAGGGGCCTTCTGGCAGATTCTCCCATCTTTGCACAGTGAAGCACTGTAACACTTATTAGTCGCATACACTTACCATGCACTCCTGCACAAGTTCCTCAGGATCCTCGTTGAGGTAAATGCAGAGTCCTTTGATGACACATTCCCGTCCGGCATCAATGTCTTCCTTAAGGATAAAAATAAAGCACACAGCAGCATTTTAACGGAGATGTCAACATGGACACAAATGACAGTTGTGATGACAGTTAAGTTAGAATTCTTACCGTCACCATGGCAGACATGTCTTTCAGCTTCTGTCCCTGCTGCCCTGATCTCTTCTCAAATACTTTCAGCAGATTTGCAGTGTGTAAGTCCAGCTGTGAGAGAAATCTTGACTGTAGAGGCATGGTCGTAATTCGTTTGAACTCTGCATTTATCTGAAACATGGAACAATTTTGTAACAATATGGCACACTGATATACACACACAAGACATTTGTTGAGACACATTTGGCCAACCATTAGCTTAACAGTTGAATCTACTACACAAGAAGTCATACCATACCTCCACTACATCAAAGAGAGCTGGCCATCTCTCTTGAAAATCGCTGACCATCGGAGCACTTCCGATTACTTCTCTCCTTCTTAGTGCAAATGTTCTCTCCATTTTGGTCTTGACTGTTGCTCTGTTGTTCCTCTGCTGGACATCTGAAACAAGTTCAACCCTCATCTTCTCCAGGGACTGGTCGCACTCTCCAAGTGGATTGGAGGGACAGAAAGCCACTTCACCCCTCTTTGGTTTCTTCACGGCAAAGGCAGGACTACGTTTACCTTCTGGCTTGTATTTCAAAGCATTCACACATACTTCAGGACATCCTACTTTCCGGAGATGTGTGCGGTAGTTGGACAGCTTGTACTTGAGACTGGTCTTCCACCCCCCATAGCCAGTCACTGAGCCTTTCTCTTTCAAACATGGATGCCTCATGATGAGCGCCTCTGCAGCTTGGTCGAATTCCCTGTTGGTGAGATAGACTTTGTGATGGACTACCTCCTGAATCAACCCCTCCAGTATATCAGACTTCAGCTTTGGATCAGGGATCAAAAGAGTTCCTTTTTCTCCAAAAGCTAAGTTGGCTTGCTCTAGTTTTAACTCTGCGTCAAATGCAAAACGAGGAACAATGAACCGATCTGGCCACGAAGACCTTGAAGAGGTGGACTCTGGAGATGAGAGGATAACGGTGCTGTCAAGAGAAGAACATGGGGAGTCATCAGGTCGATTGGCTGGCAAAAAGTAGTCACTGTCGAGGGGACTGTTTGATGTATATATGACCTTGACTGTAGCTTTGTCTTGTACTTCTTCCATAGAAGTTAAATTCATAAAGTCATTGCCAAAAAGTGTATCCATGAACTGCAGCCGAAAGGGTTCCTTTATTCTACACTGACTCCTTATCTCAGTCTCTAGGTCAGTCACAGTTGAAGGCAGACCAGCAGGAAACACCACCCTCTGACAGTTGTCTGTCCCCAGGATTACTCTGAGAATAGCTGAGGTAGTCGTCATGTTCTTACTGCACTGTCTGTGAAAGAAAAAAGAAAAATAAGTCATATTTCATAAGCAGTTTGGTGATCAAGTATTGAACACCACGCCAAGGATTGGATTAGTACTGAACAGGTGGCTAGAAAATATATTTCTTTGTTTACTAAAGAGGGGAGGGACTAAAAGACCCATGTTACTGAACAGACACTCTATATCAGTGGCAGTCGGAATATACTAGCCTGGATGCCAGACGAACTTAGCCACGCCCACAAAATTTTAGGTCGGGAAGTTCGGTCTGGCATTGCTCCGTTGGGGAGAAACTCTCTCCTCACAAAAATCTGTAAGGAGATAGATAGACCAATCAATTGGTTTGAATTCGTTTTCACAAACATGGCTGCCGCTGGAGAGCTGAGATGTTTTGATTCTGCTATCTAGTCTGTTTGCGAAGACATCGACAGCGCATTCATTTTGAAAGAGGAACAGAGAAACGCGATCAAGGCATTTGTAGATCGAAAAGATGTTTTTGCCGTCCTTCCTACGGGATTCGGAAAAAGTTTAATTTATCAGCTGGCCCCGATGATGACTACGTTGCTCTGATTGGTTGTAGCTCTATCTAATTGAGCGAAGAGGCATTTTTTTCCTGGTTCGGTTGAAACACGCCCCATAATCACAGCAGTATCAGACTCATATTCTGACTAGGATTATGAGTATGACATCATCAGGCTAGGAATATACAGTACAGTCAGAAGTTTCGACCCAATCTGGTACTGTAGAGCTATCGCTTATCTTGAACTTGTTACCTTATTTCAAAAGCAGATTGATCTTCTCAAAGTCACCATCCGCACACAACCAACCAGATAGGCAACCAAGGGATACTCATCAATCAGTTCACTGACTTCTACAAGAGCAAGTCCTTGTGTCGGAGATGGAGTCAGCTCATAGGCTCCATAGTGCTCTTCATACCATCCACACAGGAGTTTTAAAACAAAAAACAATCTCTGATTGAAAATGCATATTTGATGGATTTCCCCAAACTCAGGCAGTCCACCTTCAGACCCATGGGCAACCAACATACCCAGCCGGTAGTTTATTCCCTTCCTCCAAACATTTTTTGCAAGGTGTATTTCAGATAGATCAGGATATCTTTGTTTGAAAGACTGAGCTACCTCCTCCTTCAACAAACCTAATGGAACAGTAGATACATTTGAGACATCTAACATTGGTTTGTCGATGCTTGGAGATGACAAGTGGTACCCAATCATAAACTGATGTTTCACAGCCAGCGTGAGGGGCACGTTTTTAAAGCAACTGGTGTGTTTAATAACCCTTTTAAAATAACTGTGCTTCGCTTCAAACCTGAGGGTCCAAAGTCCCACAAGAGGCCCAAACAACCTGATCAGTTTTGGGTAATGTTCTACAAAATGGTGTTTGGGCCGCAGTCTTTTCTGAGGAAATACCTCTTGATGCCTTTGTCTATGGTCAGAAATTTTGCTCTCAAGGTATGCAATAGACTCGTCGTTGTGGACTGGGGCAACCACAAGCTCCACAATCTGTTTTAAGTCCAACAAGATCTGCCACGCTGGATCATGCTCAGGAATCTGAGGCCCAATTAGAAATGGGAGCAATCTCAGCAAGCTCCAGTTCTCATGGGCATTACCACCTATGGTTTTCCTGCTTGATAGATTTTGTGGCAAAACATGAGGCTTATTTGTTTTGTCTGTCCACTTGTATGGGAAATGTTGAATTGAATTGTTGATATCATCAAAGCTGATATACTTCTTTGCTATTAGTAATGTGAGACAACTTGCTATTTCAACAGGCACAATGCCCTCAAACAGATCATGGGCAATGTCAGGAGGGTAGCCACTGACAAGATCAAAATGAGAAAGTGCTGTAGTCAAAGGACAAGCTCTTTTAACTCCAAAACAGCTACTGCCACTATCTAGGGCTGCTTTGACATGAGTCTCATGTATTTCTTTTGTTCTGAGGCTGAAAGTTTCTGATCTCACCTCATTCAATACAATGTCTGAGGCTGATGCAGTACAAAAACGACAAAAATAGTGGCCTGAAAAATTCTCAACAAAACCTGCTAGTCCATGAGCTCCTAAATTGTCTGCAGCAACAGATTGAACTGTACCTTTCAGTGCTCTGCCCAGATGTGGGGAAAAAATGCCATCAACTTCTAAAGACTTGAGATCTCGAGTAAGTGGTTCGAAAACCTTGGCGTAGCCATAGGACTTTACATTTTCAGTTTTGCACAACAGTGCTAAGTAAATAGAGGACAAAGATGAATGGGACCCTGGAGGAAGGTTACTCAGCACCCAATACACTGCACAAAGTTTGTGGGTTTTACGGGAGGTGCCTAGAGGGTTGCAGACCTCAAAGTCGTCAATATACAAACTAATATAAAGCCTTAACTCCTCCCCTGAAAAAAACCCGTTTTGCTTGAAATGCAGACCATCCCTGAAAGACTTGTACAGAATTTCTTTTGCAGTCTCTGTTTCCGTTTGTGTTTTGTGACTACAAACTATCTTGTCCAAAATATCTTTCCTATTCAAAAGCACTTGCAAGGATTCAAGAATGGGGACATACTGAAATGTTTTGTTCTCTTTAGAATCCAAAATATATTCAACTGGTTCTACTATTTTAAAGTTTGCCTTATAATACTGCTTACGTTGATATGCAGAACTCAAAGGACCACCCTTCTCTATGGCTTTATTTAGAGGATTCCTTGTGACTAGAGCAGTGGTTATTTCCTCTATGACAGGTCTGTCAACCTGGAGCCTGTGCTTCTGAAAAATATCAACTAGAACACCATCAGTGTGGGAACTCGAGAGAGAGCTAGTTAAGAGGTGAAGCTCTGACAAAAAATCATCGACTGCTGTACTTGGTACATGAGTAAAATGTTCTAACTTTAATAAAGCTGCTGCAAACGTGTGTTCAATTAGATTTGGAAGGTCCTTTTGGACATTACCACTGCAATCTGATTGTGCATCAGAGTATGCATCATCTATATCATTGTTTGGACTACTTTCCACAGAATCCTGGGAAACAACTGTGGTCACAATTTCTGGTTTAAAATCTGTTAATGAATACAAATTATGATGTCTGCTCTTGTGGGATTTAAATGTTCCATAGATATTCGTTTGATAGTTGCAACCCAAAAACATGCAAGTTACAACCTCATTTTTCTTCAAGTGTGCATTAATGTGAGCCCAGTAATTGCTTTCAGATACAAGATCCTTACAAAGACATAAATGGCAGCTAAATACACAGCTCTCTGATTGAGTGGTGGTTTCAGTAACATGGAATCTATTCAAATGAATTAAAAGAGCATTCCACGTTCTAAAAGTGCACGGACAGGTTTCATATGCACATGGAAAACGATTATTATTCCCGTAATATCTATGTTTTACCCGATAATGCTTTAATACTTGGGACCTACTTGGTAAAACTGAGGGGCAGCCCTTACAACGCCACATTCACAGCATTTACTAGAACACTCAAGCACCATTCACTGCAAAAAAGAGAAATTAACACTATTAAGCATTATGTCTAATGAGATAATCCACAAAAATACAAGTATTTCAAGTTCAACAATGAATATGAGCTGTTAAAATGAATGGCATAACACAAACGTGTCTCTTTTTAGTGTCCTGTGCAACACTAGTTCACTCCACTGTTAAAACGTTGCTATAAAAATACCACTTCAAGTACCGAAATAGTCCAAATAAGACAGAATACACCATCTTAATTACGAACTCATGATTACCAGGATCAGATTATTTTTCACCGCCGTAGGTTTTGTGTTTTGAAATACATGCAAGTGAATGTCTGTAACAGAAAGAACCTCCGTCAACTGTCTTGACGTTAACAGTCCACACAACAATTGGCAATTGCAACGTCTTGTAATACTCACCACAAACACTTGAGCCCACGGTTACAGATCTGACTCCAGGTGACAATGTAGAGTGTGAGAAAATGTAAATCTGAAGCAACAGAAAAACACTTGTATCATGCATGCAATTAATACATTGTATAAGTTAGAGCAGGGTTTCTCATAAATGTATTTAGTGGAACGACGTTAGTCTCCAACCACTCTGAACCTCACTATTTTTTTTTTTTTTACTAAACACGTACATGTAATAAAACCAGAGAACGTTTGGTAATGATAATGGGCCTCATTCTCAAACATTTTCTGAAGTGTCTTCTGAAATGTTTTCTTATGGACCTCAGAGGACCAACGTAAGAAAAGTATGCTGTAGAGTTGATGTGAACGCTTTCACCAACGATTTCTTACAAATTCAGACCCTTCTAACACGGAGCGGCCACGTGGGGCATCAGGTGGATTTTTGAGGAATTGCATTTAAGAAAACTGGGCGATTTAGGACTGCCATTTAGCGTTCTGAAATGATGGTCTAAATTCAGATGAGAAAACTTTCATGAGTGCCAAACTTGTCCCTAAAACATCGTAAGTGGAGTTCAAAAGAAATGCCTTCTTATATTCTTCTTAGCTAGCTGCATTCGAGAATGAGGCCCAATCTACCTTCATTTGTAGCTCAAAAGTTTAGAATTGTATGAATATAACGGCGAAAAGCAGTCTCGTCACATCACGTGGTTGGAGACTCATGTCGGAGACACATGCACTTATGCTAACTATGGCCGCCAGTTTCATGTCGGCACCCCCACATACGTTATTAAGGGGGCTAACACACAAAAGTTTTACACAAGTTCAGACAAACCTACTCCGTTCCCAGGTTTCACACAAAATAGTGTCACTAGCATGCAAATGATAGCAAGCTAGTCTCATGGTGTAGTAGGCTATCTTAAATGGTGGAGAAAGGTTCGTACTTGCCTAGCATGTGATAGCGAAAGCTAACACTAATGCTAACTTTAACTTCTTTTTTACTTTAAAAATGGTGAAAGACAAGCCATCTAGTTACTTAAAATCCCACATAATTTAATTACCAGGTAGCTATTATAAGTCATGCATACTTACACAGTTGAGATGAGTGATGGCTGGATACGTATGGATAAATCCCAAATTTCTTCTTCTTACACTGAGCTGAGCAGTTGAGTGAGTGATGGCTGCTTCTTGGATATGCATTTGCGCGCGATACGCGATTGCGCTGTTATCGCGAGACATAATTTGAAAGCTGATCGGCTAAATCTACTCGATTGATTCACTTTATCCCAACATGACCTAAATAATGTCATGTACACTTTCTGCATACCATATACATTCTACACAATGCGATCACATTTAGCTAAAGAACATGAAACAATTTAGTAAAATACACAAAATATGCTTAGTTTAATCCAACAGATGGCCAATGTCCTTTTTTTCAGTGCACCTGATATTATCATGACAGATATAAAACACACCTGATATTATCATGACAGATATAAAACACAACTGATATTATCATTATAAAACACACCTGATATTCATTATAAAACACACCTGATTTTATCATGACAGGTATAAAACACACCTGATATTATCATTAGTATATAAAACACACCTGATATTATCATGACAGATAGAAAACACACCTGATTCTAAATCCTAATCGCTAATTGTGTTTCTTTAATAAATGACAGGGACAGGTCAACATCCTTTTCTCCTTATGGTCGTAAAACACACCTGATATTATCATTATAAAACACACCTGATATTATCATTATAAAACACACCTGATAGTATCATTAGTATATAAAACACACCTGATATTATCATGACAGATATAAAACACACCTGGGGGATATTCGTCGTAGCTCGCTAAACGGTTTAGCGAGCTAATTTTCAGGCTAAGATAAAAAACGCCCCTCTTTTTGGTTCGTGGAAGCAACTTTTGATAAATCACCATAGTTACATATCGATTAGCACTAACCTGCTCCAGGGCAGGCTAACTTAAGTGTAGCTGGATAAGCTTGCCACACCCCCGGAAAAAGGAGGGATCCCATTGACCAAGGACTGATATTAGAGTTAGATTAGCGGAGGGAGAGAGTGCTTTGTGATCGCCAAGATCCATTATTCTTGTATGAGCGCTACCGATTCAGCCGACAAGGAATCATTAATTTACAAGACCTTCTCGAGTCATTTATTGCAAACACCACATTGACTGTCTTGCGCTTTTTTGCGAGTGGTACATTTTTGTAGTGTCGGTGATGCGGAGAACAAAGCACTCATAATTATATGAGTGTTATTAGTACGCCATAGCATATCATTATTGTAGAAAATGATTACGGTGGACTCATGATACGAATAGAGAGAAATACAGACAATTTATTTTCACTGCTTCAATTTATTGCATTTGTTATTAATACATTTAGTCATTTAACAGACGCTTTTATTCAAAGCGACTTCCAAGGAAATGTAAAACTACATCGAGGAAGGAGGTGAGGGGATTTGAACTAGCAACCATGCAGATTCAAACCGGTAGAGGAAACCTCTGTACCAGCTGACTTTTGCCGTCAGGAATTCATACATAGATATCACCCTATAAACATCCCAACACACCTTGCTCTCACAGCGGTGGTGGTGTTGAATTTTGCCATGATTATGGTCTTGTATTCTTCATAAGCGTTCATGTTCATCTCCTACTCGCCAGCGGAGAAAAAAAGAGCCCTTTTCTTTGAGTTTAGAACCATTATACCGTTAGAAAATCATGGTTTTGGTGATCGACCTTTCCTGCCTTTTGAAGTAGGACGTGCACGCGCAAATGCCATGATAACTTTAGCCTGGTTGAAATTAACCACATGATTAGGATGCGGATCAGCCGTTAACGAACCGATATTTGCTGTTCTCAATCAGCTCGCTAATCTTAACGGGCTAAAAGGCCAATTGATTAACTTAGCTTCAATCCTACGACGAACGTACCCCTGTTATCATTGTAAAACACACCTGATATTATCATTAGGGTATAAAACACACCTGATATTATCATTATAAAACACACCTGATATTATCATAACAGACATAAAACACACCTGATATAATCATTAAGATATAAAACACACCTGATATTATCATTATAAAACACACCTGATATTATCAATAGGATATGAAACACACCTGATATTATCATTAAGATATAAAACACACCTGATATTATCATGACAGATATAAAACACACCTGATATTATCATTATAAAACACACCTGATATTATCATGACGGATATAAAACACACCTGATATTATCATTAAGATATAAAACACACCTGATATTATCATGACAGACATAAAACACACCTGATATTATCATGACAGATATAAAACACACCTGATATTATCATAGGGATATAAAACACACCTGATATTATCATAGGGATATAAAACACACCTGATATCATTAGTATATAAAACACACCTGATATTATCATGACAGATATAAAACACACCTGATATTATCATGACAGATATAAAACACAACTGATATTATCATTATAAAACACACCTGATATGCATTATAAAACACACCTAATTTTATCATGACAGGTATAAAACACACCTGATATTATCATGACAGATAGAAAACACACCTGATATTATCATGACCAGTGGCGGCTGGTGATTTATTTTTTTGGGGGGGGCGCAATCATAGACATATGTAGGAGCCATTTCTATCCACCTTTTAGTTAGGTTTATTTTAGTATTACTTATTTTAGCCACTTGGGGGAGTATTGCACTGGGTGTGGCACGTCACTGGGAATTGGGTATATTTACAGGTGTGATTGATCAATTAGGGAAAGGTGTGGATGGCGCGGAACACACGGTTCTTACCGTCGCTCTGAAACCCACTTCACCGACAGCATCTTGTTAATAGGCAAACAGCGCTGGGTGAAAGGACCAATTTTATACCATTATAATAAACGGGAACACCACCCAAAGAGAGTTCATGCCTGGACTAAGGATTATTGCAACGCGTTGGGAACACTTTGCCGTCCACACTGAGGCTAATAGGATAGCCTCCACATTGTAAGAACCTTTTCCTCATCGGTGGATACGGAATCATGAATCGGATAGGATCGTAAAAACATTTCCTCTGGACCACGCGTTTGGATATTCAAAGGATTGTGTATCTCAATGGATTGCTTACCTGAGGCGGAGCCTGGATGTCTTAGTCTCAACGTATGTAAGTCTTCATGTCGTTGAACTCCAGTTCGAGCAGGCCGCAATCACGGAAAGCTGGTGGGTAAACCTTCCTTATTTCTTTGCCGACGGTATTGGGAAACCGTGGACTTTCGGATTTGAAAATAAAGACTGTTCTAATGCTGCTGCATCATATGATTAGGCCACTTGTTGTGCTGTTAAATTAGGGACATTCTGATTCTCGGAGCATTTTTGAGTGCTGTGCTGTGTTGTACATACTGTCGGCTGTTGTCAATTGTGCCGTTCCATTGAGCGCTTTGAACTTGACGCATTTACGCGCAAAGATGAGTTTAGAGGAAGGAAAATTGCCTGATAAGGCCAAGGCCGCCGTTGTGGCTGCAGACGAAACTGACCATACTGCCTTTTCTAATCCTGGTTCTGTAGTTGATGATGCTTTGGGAAAACGCACACGAAAAATAACATCAAAGGGAGTCACGATGTTGTTTAAAAATCTGCAAAAGAATCGGAATTCCCAATTCGCGCAAGTTAACAATATGAAGCAAAGAATCAACAAGCTTCTTTCTGGAACAATTACATCTCAAATTGTGTCTGATGTGAAGGAGCATTTAAGCGAATACTCCACATTATGCAAAGAGACTTTTTAGAGACTCAAACTACTTTGCTGGAAATGCCTATACTAGATGTTGACTATGAAAAGCAACAAAATTGGCTTGCACAGAAAACAAAGGAAATTGATACATTTGAGAATGATGTGAAGCAATGGTTGACTGAGGCTAGTGCAAAAAGGGATGATGAAAATGTTGATATGCTGTCCATAACAAATTCGGACATAAGACCTGAAGATAGTGTGTCTAATGTTTCAAGTAAAGGGTCCAAACATAAAGGCTGCTCTTCTGTCCATTCAAGGGAATCCAGTGTTCTTTCAGTACATTTAAAGGCTAAAGCTAAAAGGCTTCACTTTTACAGTCTGCAGCTGCTTTAAAAACAATGCATGAGCTTTGCGCTGAAGAAGATGCTCTTCAAATAGAAAGGGCAAAGCTGAAAAGGAGAAAGGAACAGCTAGAGGTCGAAGCCAAGTTGGCAGCTGCTACAGCTGAATTATCTGTTTTTGAAATGGGATGCAGTGGTGAAGATGATGAGGATAATGGAGAGGATGCCATGAATGCCTATCTTCATGCTCATTTGAAGTCCCAAAAATCAAGTAATTTAAACACAGATTCTGTCTTGCAACATCTTAAAGCTGTCTCTTTCCAACAGGACAATTCTCTGCCATTGGCTGTACGACCTAAAGGAAGGCCGCACATTCCACAAGCCCAGTCTTCCCTAAAGGCTAGTAATCCTTTGTCCTCAGTGTCTTATGTGCCATCTTCTCACAGGTCTGATGTGCGGGGGAATGCCCTCGGATCCAGACCTACCAACGCTCCACCAGCTGGACTACAGCCGTCAATCTCACTAGGTGGGCCTTCCCACATGCATGGGTCTGAAGTGGAGGGAAACGGCCCTGGATCTAGACTCACCAACGCTTCAGCTGCACGATTTCAGCCACTGATCTCCCAAGGGAGTACACATATGCAATCACAGTTGCACCATCATTCTTCTCTTGACAATGTTCAACACACCACTCTGTACGATCTTATGCAACAGCAAAACAACATCACTGCTCAGCTAGTTCAGAACCAGGCCTTAGCCTCTCTTCCTCCACGAACTATCCCAGAGTTTGATGGTGATCCACTTAAATATGCTGCCTTTATCAGAGCCTTTGAGCAAGCTATTGAAAAGAAAACTGCAGATAAACAAGAGTGTCTTTATTATCTCGAGCAATACACCAGAGGGCAACCAAGAGAACTGGTTCGGAGTTGCTATAACATGGCTCAAGGGCAGGGCTATGAGCGAGCAAAAAATTTGTTGAAAGAGCACTTTGGGAATGAATTGAGAATCGCTGTAGCTTACATAGAGAGGGTGATGAAGTGGCCAACAATAAGGGTTGATGACACTAATGCTCTACAGTCCTTTTCCATCTTTTTAAGGGACTGTTGCAATGTTATGGAAGATTTAAAGCATATGGAGGAGATGAACGTGCCTTCCAATCTTCGTTTGATGATGATGATGATGAAGTTGCCATACAAGCTGAGGGAAAAATGGAGGTCTGTCGCCTGCGACCTACAGGAGCGCCGTGGCTACAGAGCCATGTTCCAAGACTTTGTGGCCTCCATTGAGCGTCAGGTAAAGATTCTGTCCGATCCTCTCTTTGGTGACCTACATGGTGATCCACCAGACTCTTCCTCCAGGCCGAAGAGCACATCTACTGGAAGAGGCCATGCTACTGTTGCTGCCATCAATACTACCACAGGACCAACTACATCAGCAGCTTGGTACCAACAGCGTAGAGGGCCAGCTTCACAGAGAAACAACGAAGAGTCATGCTGTGTGTGTAAGAGCCAACATTCAGTTGAGAAATGTTCACAGCTAGAGGAGATGACACACAGGGAAAAACTGGACACTCTGAAAGCAGGCAGAGTGTGTTTCAGCTGTCTGAGGATGGGTCATATAAGCAGGGAATGTAACACGCCTTTGACATGTGATCTCTGTAAACACAAACATCCAACAGTTTTACACGTTGAATTTAAAGCAAAAACACAGGAAGCGTTAGTCAATAATGCACTTGTGTCATTGGAGACATGTGGCCATACTGGGGCCGGAGATGATGACTCTGTTCTCCCTATTGTGCCTGTACAGGTGAAGGCCAAGTCCGGGAGCACGATTATAAACACCTATGCTTTCTTAGACCCTGGGAGTTCAGCTTCTTTCTGTACCCAACATCTCATGAGAAAACTGAATCTTTCAGGAGTCAAGACTAGCATTCTTCTTCGTACTCTTGGCCAAGAGAGGTTTGTAGACACATTTCTGCTTAGTGGTCTTGACGTTTCTGGCTTGAATGAAGAAAATTTCCTGGACTTACCTGAAGTCTATACTCAGAGGACCATGCCTGTGAGCAGAAGTAACATTCTCACTCCGCAGGACCTAGAAAGATGGAAATATCTTAAAGGCATTAAAGTTCCCGGTCTTGAGGCAGATGTGGAATTGCTGAAATGCACCGAAGCTCATGGAACCATGGGAAATAATTAATAGCCAAGGCGAAGGACCATATGCTGCCAGGACTCTACTGGGGTGGGTCGTGAATGGTCCGCTGAGAGGTGGTGAGCTGAGCAAAGGCAAGTTTGGCTGCCCTGCTGTCACTGCCAATAGGATCTCAGTCACCAAGCTACAGGACTTATTGATTGCTCAATACAATCAAGATTTCAATGAGAAGTCAGAGGATTTGTGCCTTTCTAGAGAGGATCAAAAGTTCATGCAAATTATGGAGTCTTCAATTCAGCTTGACGAAGGACACTACTGCTTCGACTTGCCTTTTAAGGCTGAAGATGTTATCCTGCCAAACAACCACAGCGTTGCAGAGCAGCGTCTCCTGAGTCTTCAACGGAAGTTTAAGAGAAACAAAGAATACCATCAAGAGTACACAGCTTTCCTCTCTGAAGTCATTGAAAAGGGTTATGCCGAACTTGTGCCACACCAACAGTTGAACCGAGCCGACGGCAAGGTGTGGTATATTCCTCATCATGGGGTATACCATCCTAAAAGGAAAACCCTTAGAGTTGTCTTTGACTGTGCTGCTGTTTTTAAAGGAATTTCACTAAATTCACAACTGTTGCAGGGGCCCTACCTCACAAGCACCTTACTTGGCGTACTTACCAGGTTTAGACAGGAGCGTGTAGCGCTGATGGCAGACATCCAAGCCATGTTCCATCAGGTGAGGGTGTCTCCGGAGCACACAGACTTCTTACGCTTCTTGTGGTATCCTGATGGCGATACAACACAAGTTCCCATGCAATACAGGATGAGAGTTCACCTCTTTGGGGCTGTGTCTTCGCCCAGTTGTGCAAATTATGCACTGAGGAGAATTGTGCAAGACTACAAAGACAACTTTGAACCCAATGTTCTGAACACAATACTCCAAAACTTTTACATGGATGATTGTCTAAAGTCTGTGTCATCGGAGGCCAAAGCCACAAAAATGGTGCATGAATTGACTGAGGCCTGTGCTAAAGGAGGATTCCACCTGCTGAAGTGGACTAGTAACAGCAGTGAAGTTTTGGCCAACATTCCTGAGGCGCAGCGTTCCAAGACCACCAGGGTGCTTAACCTGGATCAAAAGGCAAGTCCTGTTGAAACAGCTCTTGGTCTTCATTGGTGCATAGATGCAGATGTTCTGACCTTTAGGATAGCCATAGAAGAGCGCCCACATACAAGACGTGGCATATTGTCTGTGGTGTCATCTATCTATGACCCTTTGGGCTTTCTTGCACCATTTACTTTGCCAGTTAAAAGGATGCTGCAGGAGATGTGCAGGCTGAACATCGGCTGGGATGCCAACATACCTCATGTCTTCTCCAAGCAGTGGTCCAAATGGCTGGCTGATCTCCATTGCATTACTGAGCTAACAGTGGACTGTTGTATTAAGCCAAAAGACTTTGATGTAACTGCAAATGAGTAGGTGTTCCACTTTTCCGATGCTAGTGAGTACGGCTACGGAACTGTATCATATCTGAGGATGGAAAATGAGATGAACCAAGTCAGTGTTAGTTTCATCCTGGGCAAGGCCAGGGTTGCTCCTTTAAAGCAAACAACAATTCCTCGTCTTGAGCTGACTGCTGCTCTCCTGGCTGTCCGGATCGACAAAATGCTGAAGAGGGAGCTACAGCTGGATTTATACCCATCAGTATTCTGGACAGACAGTACTACTGTTTTAAAGTATATTGGAAATGAGACCAGAAGGTTTCATACTTTTGTGGCCAATAGGGTGGCTGTAATCAGAGACGAAACAGATGTTGCACAGTGGAGACACATAGGTACAAGACTGAATCCAGCAGATGAGGCATCCAGAGGTCTAAGTGCTGAAGAGTTCCTTGCATGTGAGAGGTGGCTCAAGGGACCAGTATTTCTCTTGAGGGGGGAAGAGGAATGGCCTAAGACAGTCATGGAACAGCATTTGATCCCTGTTGATGACCCTGAGGTGAAGAAAGACCCACTGGTGAATGCCTTTGTCTCTCACAGTCCACTGAATGCAACAAAACTGTTTATAAGCTACTTTTCAGATTTGAAGAAGCTGAAAACGTCTGTTGCATGGATGCTAAGATTTAGAGATGTGCTTTTAACTTTGTCCCAAAGGAGAAAACTTCTTAAAGACTCTGAGAGCATTGGCCATGACAGAGGAGGCCAAGGAAAGGACCTTCATGCCCAGATGCAAAGAGAAAGATCGTCACTCCGTGGACAGTCACTGACACCAGGTGACCTTGAGAGGGCAGAAGGTGCCATCATCCGCCTTTACCAGCAAGAGAGGTTTCCTGATGAGATTGCCACTTTAAGAGATGGAGGATCTGTCAAGAGAAACAGTGACCTCTACAAGCTGGACCCAGTGTTGGAGGATGGACTGCTGCGGGTGGGAGGAAGACTCAGTAGGGCTGCTATGCCTGAAGTGGAAAAACACCCAGTCATTCTTTCCAAAGAGCAACACGTGTCCAAACTCATCTTGAAACATCTTCATCAACAGCTGGGTCATGCAGGTAGAAATCACATGCTCTCTTCTCTCAGGAAGCAATACTGGGTTACTCGTGCCAACTCCGCCTGCAGAAAGGTCATCTCTGAGTGCGTAGTCTGCCGCCGCCTCCAAGGAAAGGCGGGGGAACAGAAAATGGCCGACCTGCCAGTGAAGAGAATTATGCCAGACTTACCTGCTTTTACAAATGTTGGCGTTGACTACTTCGGGCCAGTGGAGGTGAAGAAAGGCCGTGGCAGGGCAAAGCGCTACGGTGTCCTCTTTACCTGCATGGCGAGTAGGGCAGTTCATCTTGAAGTTGCTTATGCCTTAGACACTGACTCATGCATAAATGCCATTCGCCGTTTCATGTGTCGCAGAGGTCAGGTGACACACCTTACATCCGACAATGGCACCAACTTCATAGGAGCTGAGAGGGAGTTGAGGGAAGCCATTGCTGAGTTAGACCACCAGAGGATTCAGCATATATTACTACAGAGTCGTCTAACATGGAACCCTCCAGCCGGGTCGCACCATGGGGGGGTTTGGGAGCGGCTTATTCGTCTTGTAAAGGTTCTCTCTTCCACTCTCAGACTCCAAACACTGGATGATGAGGGCTTCCATACGGTTCTCTGCGAAACTGAAGCCATTCTTAATAGTCGTCCCATCACAAGGGCCTCTGATGATGCAAATGACCTCGAAGCACTTACACCCAATCACGTCCTGCTCTTTAAGTCAAAGCCTCACCTCCCTCCTGGACACTTTTGTAAGGATGACCTGTACATTAAGAGAAGATGGAGGCAGGTGCAGTTCCTTTCTGACCTCTTTTGGAAGCGCTGGGTGAGGGAATACTTACCGCTACTCCAGGAGAGACAGAAGTGGATGAGACCAAAGAGAAGTTTTTCCATTGACGACATCGTGGTCATAATGGATCCAGTCGCTCCACGAGGGTCCTGGCTGATGGGAAGAATTTTACAGACGTACCCAGACAAGAAAGGCTTTGTTCGTTCAGTTCAGCTGAAGACAAAAACGGGTCAGCTGGACCGGCCTGTTACGAAGATCTGTCTTTTGTTGGAAGGTGAAGTGTTATGAAGAATAGATGACCTGATTAGATGACCTGACCATAGATGCAAATATTCACAATTATGGGGCCGGTGTGTAGGAGCCATTTCTATCCACCTTTTTAGTTAGGTTTATTTTAGTATTACTTATTTTAGCCACTTGGGGGAGTATTGCACTGGGTGTGGCACGTCACTGGGAATTGGGTATATTTACAGGTGTGATTGATCAATTAGGGAAAGGTGTGGATGGCGGGGAACACACGGTTCTTACCGTCGCTCTGAAACCCACTTCACCGACAGCATCTTGTTAATAGGCAAACAGCACTGGGTGAAAGGACCAATTTTATGTCAAATTTATACCATTATAATAAACGGGAACACCACCCAAAGAGAGTTCATGCCTGGACTAAGGATTATTGCAACACGTTGGGAACACTTTGCCGTCCACACTGAGGCTAATAGGATAGCCTCCACAACATATATAGACTATAGGCGCAGTTGGGCAGTGCGGTTTAAATAGCACTCCACAATGAGAAAACAAAAACACAAGAGAGGTTTTGAGTAGAATATATTAAAAAACAAAATATTTATTTCATGAAAACACAGTGCTCAACACTGTCCAATAACAACTCTCAACAAACTGTAAAATTGGGCATGAGAGGTTTAGAGCAGAATGGTTTAAGAAACATTGGGTTGGGTTCCAGAGGTTTAAATATTGGGTAGTAGAGGTTTAGAGTAGACTTGATTCAGAAACATTGTGTACAAGTTTAAAACAGAGTAGATAAAAAAAAAAAAAAAACACACAGGGTGTAGAGGTTTAGAGCAGAATAGAGTGAGAAAGACTGAATGATACCAGTAGTTTAGAACAGAATAGATTCAGAAATACTGGATTATACTAGAGCAGAGGTCTTCAACCGGGGGTCCGCGACCCCCAGGGGGTCCGCGGAGGTACTGCAGGGGGTCCGCCAAATTATTTCATCTGAAGCATTTTTTCCCTCTTCCAAAAATTAAAAACGTCCAAAAGACTACATAAACATAAGCAGAACGTAAAAATTGCTTTCTATTCCTTAAAAATAATACATAGGCTACTGTGGTGTCCGATCACAATTACCGCGAGGTACCAGAAAATGTCGAAGTGGAGACAGCCGATTGTAGAGTATTTCAGTAAGGTTTATTGAAGATGCTAAACAACAATATGAGAATGAATTCGAAGACGCTCTGACCAAAATATCTCCCGCTTAGGCATTTAAACCTAACACTAACACTCCCCCTAATGCCTCCATTAGCTGACTGCTCAACCAATGAAACCTATGACCTCCCCGTTGACTCCACCAATCAGAAACCTATCATAGTACCTCGAAGACCCAGCCTTTATTTATCATAAGACAAAGCAGCCCCGTCTTCCCATTCAAATAATACTCCTAACCCCTTTGTTTTATACTGAATTAGATAAACCCATATTAAACCTACTCATTTACTACTAACATTCCTACATAATTCCCCCCTTTGTGTCTGATCAATGTCCCCATAACTATCATGCACACACTATCAATTTACTACGTGATAAAGCAAACATTTGACATCCTGTACATCAAAACTAGTTACCATTATGTTAAACAATTCATACATTCCATCTAACCCAAATATTTCTACCCCCATATCACACAAAACAGTCTCACTAGGGTGGTCCTAGATGAGCACACAGTAATATTTACAATTTTGTACATTTGATACAGTTTCCATATCCTTTATTATCATTGAATGTAACCATTTTTGTGTCCATGTTCTGGTGTTCCTGAATCCTGAGGTGCAACGCCCTTTATCTCACAGATGGGAGCAAAAACCTTCTTATTTTAAGGTGAAAACTGAACCCATTGCCCTGTCCAGTACAGCGACACCTGCATTCCGCAGGCTGTGAGTAGCAACCCTGCCCCTCTGAACACCAGAGTCCAACTGTATCATTGTGTAGAAAGTTCCATAGAAAACATCTCCCCATCATTCCCACCGATGTGATCTTTAACTCATCCACGAGTCTGCCCAAAAAGTCAGAGGTTACCAGCACTTGACTCCGGCATATCCGTTGTGGTTCCTAGACGCCTGTGATCCGGTCGTCCAGATCCCACGTATCCATGAGGGGGCCTGGTTCGCCCCCGGTCTCGTCATCCTCGCTCATTCCCATCGATATTCCATCTGTAGATCCTGGCTCCAATAGTTGCGGCATCTCCATGGCAACCTCCCTTTCGTATTCCGTAATCAGACCTTCCGCTGCCCCCTCTCCATCCACCACCAAAGACACTTGAGGTAGCTGCGACGTCACTGCCCGAACTGCAAGAGACTTACAACAAGGAAGCACACAACACACAACCAAGCAGAACACTAATAATGTAACCCCTATTATTATGGCCACTGTAGTTAACCACGCTCCCCACTGCAATCCAAAGATACTCTGAAGCCAACCTGTAAGCGCAGAATCACCCCCATTCTGCCCAGCATTGCTTGCAAGTTCATTCCGGAGGTACTTCAGCTTGTTCATTGCCCTTGTAAAATCCCCCTCCGGAGATGTATTATTAGGGATAAAGGTACAACAATAGCTTCCGAATTTGGCACACACTCCACCCTCCTTGGCCAATATCCAATCCAGTGCCATTCTATTCTGTAATGCCATCCTGGAGGTAGCATCTAACTGCTCCCCCAGTGCCCTAAGGGCATCTGTAGTATGGTTAATAAACCTTTGCTGGTTATAGTAAATATAATTAATCCAATCCGCATTCTTGTTAACAGTTACATACGGAATCAGAGATTCTAACCCTGTCCAAATCTCATTACGTGCCTTATACCTTTCTGGAATTCCTCTAGGCTATCCGATGGCATCTAAATATCCACCATACTCATAATCCTTCACCCCTGTCTCTCTTCCGTCTCCCGCTGATCTCTTTCTCCTAGAGGAACTCCCTGAGAACCCACTACCCTCAACACTGTTCACCCCGGTAATTTCCCCATCCATAATGACAGTTCGCTGCATCATAGTCACCCTTGCACACCTACCCCTCCAATGTTCGGGTAACGTATTCCTCACGCCCCATTCTCTCCCACAGGCCCACCATATATCCGCTAATGGAACATTCTGAATGGACTCTGCAAACACTCTCCCAAACGGAGCCTGCCTACCTGAATCTATGTATTTATCCCTGGTGCTACAATTTTGCGAACTAACATTACACAGCAATGGTGCTAGTCCTCTTAATTCCCATTGCTGCTTATAAAATGGTTTTCCCAGCTTCGGGTAGAACGGACCAACCATCCTCAAGGCCCACGTCCTGTTGCAGGTCCCCTCGAACACACCTAGGTTCTCAGAAGCCGTGTCCGCTGAGTCCGTCCTGTCAAAACACTCAAACAGAAATTCCGATCCAACAGTGTAATCCATAATCTTCCCCTCATCCGTACTAGGCCACGTATGTGAATCTATACTGCATACATCTATAAGTTTACGTTGCACTTTTCCCCATGGTTTAACCCTCTCTCGGTGTGTTGCACTTCCAAGGTAAATCATACATTCAAACGGACAGTATGGCTTTAGTTCAATCTCCTTGTGATACCAATAATGCTCAGGACAGTCCTCCGACCTCCAAGGCACTGGAATCACTACCCTCTCCTCCTGTGCCATAGAACAAACGTAGCAGCTCTTCCCCGGTCTTACCGTCCTGGCAGTATACAAAGCCCACCTATACCACATGTTTTTCCCTTTGGCCACCGTCTGTTCCGCCTCCTCCTCTCCATCCCTATCAACCAGTTGACGTTTCACCCTTCTCCCTTCTCCTTTCCCATCCATACTCCTGTCCCCCTGGACTTCCCCACCAAGGACACCTGTTGGGAACCTACTTCCATTCACTGGGATGGTGAATAGGACCGTGAAATAGGGGTAAGGGGTCATACTGGTACTCTCTCGCTTGCTCCGGGTGATTGTGGAGGGTGCTTGGGTCGAGGAGGCGGCCCTCCTGCCATGGGTGTCGGGGACTCGGAACGTCTGATGTATGGATCCGGTCTCCTGATTGTAAGACATCTCCTCCTTCCAGGGCTCCCTGCTCCGCGGTGCTGAAACATAAATCAACCCCAGACAAACCACCACCACTATACTTGCCACCATTGTCACGACCGCGTTCCTCCATCTCTCCGGCCGGTTTTCCCGGTCCAGAACAATCCGGACCCTCACCCTCCTTTGTGAGGCCAATCCCGGCCCGGTCTGTTCCAGGACCTCCACCGGTCCCTTGCTCAGGTCTAGCTGCTCCAAGAGCATGTCCTCCATCCTGTCTCTCGTTGCTGAGCTGAGCTTCCTTGTCATCGCCTGGTTTTAATGCTCTGCAACAGAAATTGAGGTGATACCAGACACTTGACCCTTGCACTCTTACCGCCGTCGGGGTAACGTGTGTCACCCTGTAAGGCCCTTCCCGTCGTGGATGGAGGCTCTTCCGTCTGAACACCTTCACGTACACCCAGTCTCCAGGCTGAACCAATCCCGCCGTATCCACCTGTGGATTGCTTACTGGTTCCCGTTCTTTTGCCTGGGCATAAATAGTCTTATGAATCAAAGACAACTGTTGTACATAACACCGAATTTCTCTTTGAAGGTGTTCCAATGGTGGGCCCTTGTCATCACCTCTAATACGGGGGGGTCGGCATGACCCGTCCCGTAAGCATCTCATGAGGTGTAAGATGTGTGGTGCGGTTTTTCTGTGACCTCATATGCATCAATGCAATTGGCAGCGCATCCAGCCAATTAAGGTTAGATGATGCGCATATTTTTGCAATCTTACCCTTCAGAACACCGTTTGCCCGCTCGACCATGCCCTGGCTCTGGGGATGATGGATGCATCCCAACCTTCTCTTTATCCCCAGTGCCTGCATTATCTTGGCCCATGTCTTTTCCACGAATGCCTTCCCATTATCACTGGACACTACTTCTGGAATACCAAACCTGGGCAGGATTTCACGTGTGAAAAATTTTATCACAGTCTCAGAATCCGGTCCCGGACTCGGGCACGCCTCTACCCAACGCGAAAACCTGTCCACCACCACCAACACATATCTGTGCTTTCTAATGGTCTTTCCCATGTCAATATAATCAATCACAAGATGTTTGAATGGACCTTCCGGCATTGGAAAGTGCCCCAGAGGTTTAGTTGCTATCCCCTGCCTGACATTATAGGTATTACACACATAACACTGTGCTAATTTATTATCTATAATCTCCTGCATGTACGGCGACCAAAATCCCTCATCCAAAATCTTCCTCCTTACTTCCCCCCTTGCACAATGATCCAAATCATGTGCATCAGTTATTAACAGAGCCAATAACACGTGAGGAGCGATCATGCGGCCGCAATGACTTCTCCACACTTTATCACGCCCGCGATGTGCCCCTCTTGCCACCCACTTATCTTTCTCCCACGGAGTAGCTTCCTCCTGCATGTTAATAATGTCCGCAAGACCTAAGTGTGGCTGTATATTAATTACTGGTCCCTGAGTGATCGGCTGCCATTGTTCACATGGTTTATCAAAACACAAAGCACACTCCCCCCTTTGGCACATAGCACAACAGAGAGGTTCACGATGATGTAAATGTCCTGGTGCATAAAATAAACTGCACCACTTACAACCAACTGTAGATGAATCACTGTAAGGACAAGCAGACGGACACTGTACTGACTTCCCATGACTTTTCCCCTTAGCTAATAGAATGCTGTGTGGTGCCCCGTTCCTCTGGGGGCAATCCACCACCCGTGATTGTAAAGCTGCTGTCTTTGCCACCTCATCAGCTTTGGCATTACCTAATGTGACATAATCAGTACCCTTTTTATGAGCTCTACATTTACAAATAGCCAGGCGCTTAGGGCGCATCATAGCTGCCAACAGTAATTGAATTTGTTCCTGATGTTGGATCGGAGACCCATCTGACCTCTTAAACCCTCGTTGTTTCCACTGAGCCCCGTACACATGACACACATTATGGCTATACGCACTGTCGGTATGAATGGTGGCTTCCATCCCTTCCGCCAGACTACAAGCCTCAGTCAATGCCTTAAGTTCAGCCAGCTGAGCTGAACATGGCTGCTCACAAGGGATACACATTACTGTATTGAATTCCCCTGATTCTGCCATCTGTACTACACTGAACCCAGCATGCGTTTTGTTATCATAGTTGTGACTGGACCCATCTACAAAGTAAACCACTTCCCCATTTTTCAAAGGCTCACTCTCCAAATCAGGTCTCAGTTTTGAAAAAGCAACTGAGTCCGCAACACAATCATGTGGACTTCCATCATATTCCAATGGAACTCGATCCGCAGGATTGTTCACAGAGTCACAACTTTTCACTGTCACGTCTGGGCAAAATGTTAAATCATAGTACTTCAGCTGCCGCTGTGCAGTGAGACAAAACCTCCCTTTGTCCATCAACTGAGAAATAGCATGACTAGTATAAATATTCACCGGCCACCCCATAGTTATACCTGAAGCCTTAACAGCCTTGGAACAGTAGTATGCAATGATTTGCTTTGTCTTCCCTTGACATTGTGCCTGCATTAATATCCCCGTCATGTACGCGTCACGTCCTGTTTCCTTTTTCACTGAAACATATAGAGCAAAAGGTTTTGTGTAATCTGGCAAGACCAAAGCTGGGGCGCGCTGTAATTCACACTTAATGAGGTTAAATGCTTCTTCCCCATCTATGGTCCATGCCAACCGGTTTGTCAATTTCTCAGATCCAGCTTTCGCAATCAAAGCACGGAGTGGAGCAATCTTCTGCTCATGACACTCAATCCATTCACTGCTAAAACCTATGAGTCCTATAAAAGACATCATATGTCTAACTGTCTGAGGTTTAGGAGCTGCAATCAAAGCCTGGATGTGGTCAGGTGCTATACCCTTCTCTCCCTGAGAAATCAGTCTACCAAGATACGTAACCTGAGATTCGGCAAACTGCAACTTTTTACGGGACACCTTATGACCCCCTTCCGCCAGTGCTTGTAACACTGCAATGGTATCTTGTTCACATGTGTGTACATCTGGTCCACATATCAATAAATCATCTACATACTGCAGGATTGTACTCCTGCACACCAGGTGTTTCAAATCATTGCGAATGGCTTGGTTGAACACATGCGGACTATGCTTAAATCCCTGTGGCATCCTGGTGTATCTGTATGTTTGACCCATATATTGAAATGCAAATAGCTCCCTGCTCTTTTCTGCCAAAGGAATAGAGAAGAAAGCCTGGGTAGCATCAATTACACTAAACACGGTTGCGTCTGATGGTATATTTGTTAACAGAGTGTGTGGATTAGGCACATCTGCCGGCCAGTCTTCCACAACTGCATTAACACAACGCAAATCCTGCACCATTCTCCATCTAACCCTGTCTGCCTTTAGAACGGGATAAATGGGTGTGTTACACCTAGCAAACGGCACCTTCTCCAAAACACCAGCTTGCAGTAACCCTTCTATCGTGCCCTGGACACCAGCTGCTGCTTCCGGAGAAATGGGGTATTGCTTCTGAAATGGCAGCTTTGCCCCCGGTTTGATTCTAAACTCCAAGGGACTCACCGACTTCACCAGCCCTATATCAAAGTCTCCTGTGGCCCACACCTGGTCTGGCACAGCTTTCAAAACACCATTCTTGTGAACCTCTGTCCCTTCTTGTAAAATCATCATTTTCCACTTTCTCACCCCCTCACTTGTCTTCTCACCTTTCTTATACATCAGTCTCTCGGTGTCATTCAGAGGCCTGTGTAAATCAACATTCCAACACTTGTACCCAATACCTTCATACCTGCCATACAAACAATATGGATTCCCATAAGGACAATCCGCAGTGTACTCCTCCTCTTGGCATTCACCATCACTAACTGTGACTACTTGAGGCTCCCCCGTTAAGCGAGATGAGTGTTTGATTCGCATCAAAGTGCCATCCTGTGACAACTCCATCACCTTTTCCTAATTCCTTCGCAAGCAGCCACTTGCTGACACTGGCTCTCTCCATCATCCTACCCACATCTCTTGTTCTGAAACCTAATCCCACTTTAAGTGTGATGTGTGGTATTATGCCTCCCAAATCACGTGCCACAATATGCAATGGTGAATCCATCCTAATTGGTACTGCCACCCCTTCAGGTCCCACAATTATGCCCCTGGCCTGTAGCTCGACCTGAGTTCTTCCATTCAATGCCTCTCTCCACATCTTATCACTTACTCCATTTCCTTCTATTCCTGTAACATCTTCCACCATGATAGTGCAATGAGTTGGACACCTAGGCTTTCTGAGGCCTGCATGCCACCTGTTTATCAGAGGACCCCACTCACCCCAGATCTTATCCTCCCACTCCAATCCAAACAGACCTAACCAGTAAATCTGCCTAAACTGGGATGTGATGAGTGTTTGTGGAGCCATTATACTGTGTGATGATTGGTTGAACAAAGACAAGCCTGCCGGAGTACACTCAATCTGAACTCCCATACGACATAACGCATCACGTCCATTTAAATTAATGGGAGTGTGATCTGAAATTAACACCGGCATTCTTATTTCTCTTCCATCCATCTGAATCAATACTGGGTCTGAAAAGGGAATAATCTGAATTTGTCCTGAGAATCCGACGGTCTTTGCCACCTTACCTGTGCTAGACAGGGGGAGATGTCGGGTGTCTGCTGTACATATACACGTAAAAGTTGCCCCCGTGTCTATCATTAATTTAACAGTTTGACCCTCAATCTGAACTTCCATAACCGGTTCCTTATCAGCCTGTTTTGACAACACAACAAGCTGATTATCCCCCTCCGGATTCTCTAGGCATCTTCAATAATGTGGTCCTCTAAACGGAGAAACAAGCCCAACCTGCTCTCCCATCTGAGGTTGTATTTCTACCTGTCCACTTACAACCCTCTGCTGGCAATCTCTGCTTATATGCCCCGCCTGGCCACATAACCAGCACTCCAATGACCCATCTCTGAAATTCATATTTCGGCTTGCCATACCTCGGCCTCTTCCTCTGCCTGCTCCACCCCCTCTGTGCCTACCCTGCATGTATCCTCACTGAGGCTGTGAATACGGTTGAGCCGGCTGATTCCAATACGGTTGTCTACCCATTTGTTGTGGGGGATGGGGGCCTTGTGTTTGCTGAAAAGGTGTTGGCTGCTGGAACGCCAATGGCTCAGACCCTGAATTTTGCATATTGCTTTGTCTCACATCCTGCTTGGGTGATTGGGCATGTTCACCAAGCTGAGGGGCCTGAATGCACCCTTTTTTTAAGCCCTTGTCAGTGTCTAATTGATTCTGAACCACCTTTCTCTGCCGTTCCGTGTCCTGTTTTTCCAAACTTAAGTCTGTCTTCCTCTGCACATTTACAAAATGAGTGACAATATCTCTAAACTCTGTTTTCGTCATAGACCCAATTCGGTGCTCATCCTCTAATCTATTTCTGGCTGACAATGGAAGGGCTTCTATTATGGCCTTCCTCATCATATGTCTAACCATTAAATTACTCTCTGGGTCTGTTTCCATCCTCATTCGCCAGTCTGCTTCCACCCTCTCAACAAACACAGCAGGATTCTCGTCTGCTTTGATCTTATCTACCGACATACTTGCCAAAGAGAAGGCATTCGGGTATGTGTCTCGTAAGCACCTCCACACCTGATTCCTATAAGTATCAAATGCCAATTCATCTGCCAGTGAATTACCCATTAGCCCTCCAAGTGCCACTTTATTAAGAATGGCAGTGGTGGTCTCCTTAGTAAGGGATACGACTCAACAATGATTTTACATCCCCAACGGCTAACCTCTTTCCTTCCATCTCTGATTCCAGTTTCCCTATCCAAACTCCAGCTCCTTCTTGCAGAATAGGAAGCCTGGATATCAATCCGTCTAAGTCCGTATGACCCCACGGTTGGTAATGCGTTACATTGCCTTTATGGAGTAGAGGCATCATCACCTCTACCTCTGTGACTGGTGCCTGTATCCCTTCTCTCTCTCTTTCTCTCTCCTCATTCCTTATCAACACATGTTCCAACTGCTTGATTTTTTCCTTCATTCTCCTCATCTCCTTATTCTCTCTCCCTACTTCCTTCAAAACCTCCTTCTTAGAAAAAACAGTGACTGGGCATTGTTCTCTAATCACCAAATCATCCCAGTCCTCAGAGTCACTGCCCTCTCTGCACCTTGTCACACTCTCTTCCTGTTCCTCTCTCTGTGTAACCCTTCTTTTAAATGGCTTCTGTGAAGACCTCCACCCCCAGTCCTTTGACCTTACTGGGGCCATGCTTTTTGCCTGTGCTAAGCCATCCTCCTCTTCTTCCTCATTCTCAACTTCTTCCCGATCTCTACCTATCCTTCCATTTAACACCCCAGAATCCACTGTGAATTGCACCATCTGTGAGAGTTGTGGCACCCCACGTCTTTTACTCAAATCCTCCTCATCTTTGGCCAGACAACCCTTCACCTCATTGCTCAAACTCTTTATATGTCGTAACCGCCTTTCGACTGTCTGGCACAATTTACTTCCCATCTGGTTACACTCTGTCCTTAACTTCTTAGCATTAGAATCAGACATGAGTGCTAAGTCATCATACAGTTGAAAAGAGCCTGAGCATTCAGACGGCCTGCTACCGCCTCCAACACCAGCAGATTCATATGATTATAATTCTCTTCCCTTCTGCGCCAAAAGGTGTCTTCCTCAGCCATTCTATCATTGAAGTCCGGTCTAGCTCTCCTCCTTCTCTCTCTCTGTGTCTCCTCTATACCTCCTCCTAAGTCTTTTTCCAAATCCATATCAACACCTCCCATTAATCTCTGTATTTCTTTTGTCCTTTCCTCATCAAAATTCAACCTTCTGTTCAATTTGTTCTTGATCCTTACTTGCAAAACAAGCATGAGCCCCACCTAATTCTTTCCAATCTCTGTCTCTTTGTTCTGAGAATGCTTCCCATGAAGCCGCTCTCACACCTGGTTCAGTCATTCCACCACTGTTATCTCTCGTGCTCTTTGTATAAGACCCAGCAGAAGACACAGATGACCTTTCTTCATTACCCCTCTTATCACTACCATCACAAGCCTTTTTCATGAGGGAACCACGAGAAGACGCAGGGGGCCTGCTTGCAACTTCAACACCCTTTCCTTGATCAACAGTACCCCCTGATAGGGACCAGCAAAAGACAAAGGGGGCCTTGCTTCCAAATTAACATTCCTAGAGTCCTGTTGTTCTGAGTCAGACAGAGACTCCAAGGGCCTTTGTTCTAAAACAGCTGTCCCCACAGACATTTCTCCTAAATCCTATTTCAATGTTAATTACCTCTTCGCTATTTCCTCCAACTTCTGCCATCTCACTGTCTCATCTGGAATGTCCGCTTTTTCCAATGAATCCTCCCTCAAATGTCACCACAGGGAACTGGCCACCGCAGGAAGCTGTGGATACAACGGGATTCCTCTCCCCCCTATCTCATTGTCTGTAACATAAGGTGGAGGAGGAACCGACCCCCCCTTAACATCACCTTCTTTCTCTGGTCTTATTCACACCCCGTCTCACATCAAGGCCCTGATTGCTTGCTCTCTGTTTAGCCAGTTTCATGAATGCACGCAGAACTTTTAATTCCTGTTGTCTTTTGATCTCCCTCTTAGCACTCTTATCTTGTACTTTGTAGTCTAGAATTTTCCCTTCCATCTGAGTTAAAAGCTTAGGGTCACATGACCCCTGTTTCGGCCAAGAAACACTATGATCCTTTGTCCATTTAGACCATTTGATCATTTGTTGCATCACCATCTGTGAATCTAACGCATACCATCTAATAATGGCCTCTACAGGCGTAACTGATTCCCCTCTAATCAAATCCATCTTAAACTTACAAAATTACTAAAATTACTAAATCACAACCTGAAAAGCAAGATTACCTCCCTTCAAAGCAGGGACTTACAGGAGGAGAATCCTTGAAGTCACGTCCCACGTGGTTTCCTGAAACAAAGACAATTCCACAACACAGCCACGTGTACAGCACAACAATGCAATTACAGCTGCCTCTGTTGAAATGATCTCAAAATACAACCTTAAACTCACTTTTCGTTTATAATTATATATAGTTACCAAATCCTTTTAACCTACTACAATTACCCACAGTATTACCACTTAATTCAAACCTTTAGCCACAAATACAAAACGAATCCTTTAAGTTTTACTTAAACCACGTGTTTGAACAATGGAACCAATTCACTCAGTACAATTATAGCCCACTCAGCTAAACAGATTCATAGGTTTTAGATCAAGGCCTATTTCAATGCGTGTCACAAAACCAGTATCTCTGTATTATAAATTACAGAACAAAACAATGTTCCTTGCACTAATACCACAATTTCCAGTCGCTTCGTTTTAAGATAAGCAGTACACAATCAACCTATTCAACAAAAACGAATTAAACTGGTTTGAGTACTATGTTTCCAATAGATTTAACTACGTTTCTACGATATCACTTCATCGAGAAATTCCAAAATATTTCTACCTGAAATCAACCGCAAAATACGAAGCGTTCATATGTGTTCATATAATCTAATAACAAATTAACGAAACTTGACTCCTGATTCACCCACAGTAAGCTTATTAAGTTAACTGCAACATAAGACAATGTGATATTAATATATAATGACCAGAAAAGTTTAACGGCGTCACGTACAGTATCGTTTCGTTCGCTCAACTTAACTGCAGTTCAAAACTTCACAAATTCATCCACACTTTCACACGACTGGAGCAATTTATCCATATGCTCCTTATTTAACCACTGATATTAATGAGAACTTTATTGTAATGTCTACAGTGGCTTTATGCAATCATTCACACAGGTCTCCCACACTTTTCCAGAATCACTTTACAATCACCCGATTGTCACGCTTAAAACCAAAACGCGTGTTTTAAGTTGTATACCGATACAACGATCTCTACCGAGAGAATCACTTTACAATCACCCGATTGTCACGCTTAAAACCAAAACGCGTGTTTTAAGTTGTATACCGATACAACTATCTCTACCGAGAGATATATCAAGCTCACCTTGAGCCGTGCACTTTTCCTACTTATCCGTCTATACCTTATGTTATCCTAAAAATGGTAGCGAACCATACAGACTATACCTTACTACAACACTCTCATCTACTGGCCACGACGACGGGGCGCTTCGTTTTTGCAAAGACTAACACACCACAGTTCAGCTCTGACTCAACCAAAATCCACTAATTCAAGCGAAATTTGCTTACCTTAAATTTAAAGTGCGGCCTTGGATTAGTTGAGGTCAGCTCTGAACTTGGTGGTCTCCCGTCTTTCTGCAATCACGTCGACGGTCACCAATTATGTGGTGTCCGATCACAATTACCGCGAGGTACCAGAAAATGTCGAAGTGGAGACAGCCGATTGTAGAGTATTTCAGTAAGGTTTATTGAAGATGCTAAACAACAATATGAGAATGAATTCGAAGACGCTCTGACCAAAATATCTCCCGCTTAGGCATTTAAACCTAACACTAACACTCCCCCTAATGCCTCCATTAGCTGACTGCTCAACCAATGAAACCTATGACCTCCCCGTTGACTCCACCAATCAGAAACCTATCATAGTACCTCGAAGACCCAGCCTTTATTTATCATAAGACAAAGCAGCCCCGTCTTCCCATTCAAATAATACTCCTAACCCCTTTGTTTTATACTGAATTAGATAAACCCATATTAAACCTACTCATTTACTACTAACATTCCTACACTACCCATGAGTCTTCACGCGATCATTTGATCATAATGGCAACATATGCACTTTTAGCTACATTTAGCTATCTGGTGCCAAAAGACGTTACCTGCCATAACCATACAATTTGAAATAATTGATCGTTTTGTAATTTCTCGGAACAAAAGCTCCTCGTCAGACATCACTGATGGCGGTTCAGATGATCTACCTTCAGAGGATGCCAACACCCCTTCCATGAACAGCAAAAAGCGCAAACGGGAGAAGACACGTAAATATTCAGAGAATTATCTGAAGTTTGCCTTCACCTACAAAGAGACCGATAGTGAAGAATTAGCAGTGTGCGTGGTTTGCTCTTCCGTGCTATTAAACGAAACTATGAAACCATCAAAGCTGCAACGACACTCAAAGACAACCCATGCTCACTTGAAAGAAAAAAAACATTTAATATTTCCCGTTTAAAATCTTTTGAGGGCCAGCAGACCTTGATGAGACAATCAGCCAAAGTGTGCGAGCTAGCTTTAAAAGCCTCTTATCAAGTTGCATTACGTGTCGCTCAGACCAAACAGCCATACATAATTGCGGAAAGTTTAATATTGCCAACAGCTAGTGATATGTGCAAAACAATGTTTGGGAAGGATGAGTAGCCTACGTAAAAAAACTGAAAAGCATCCCAATGCCCGCACTATTGATGAATTGGCAGCTGATGTGAGGGCACTACTAGTCGCAAAACTCCCGAAGGCAGATTATTTAGCACTACAATTAGATGAATCCACCGATGTGTCAAACGACGCTCAGCTTTTAGCTTTTTTGTGATTTGTCGACCAAAATGAGATGCAGGAGGAATTTCTATTGTGTAAGCAGCTGCCTGGAGGTAAAAAAAGTTCAGAGATTTTCAAAGTGATCGACAATTTTTTCCGTGAACATGATATACCCTGGCCAAAATGTGTGGCGATGTGCACAGACGGTGCAAGAGCCATGTATGACGCACTGCATGCTTCATATAGGTGGTGGGCCGAAGCCTCGTATCTGTTCAACTTTGCATTTTAATTTAGGAGGACCTGAATTTCTAAAGTTGGCATGATTTATATAATTTCTAACGATAAACCAGTTATTGCCAGGACAGTTTCCCGTGGAGTTTGTCCAACCCATAGTGTAAAAGTTTGTTAAACTCGCCGGCTAACACAGTTGCCTACTAAATCAGTCGAACCAATAACACGATGTTATACTGGTGTAAGAAAATTATTAACCAATCAGATGCAGCCTTATTGACACCCGTTTCACCGATTACTCATGTTGACATCTTTCACTGCTGCCGCGACAGCTCCAACCCATTGAAACGGAGACGTGTTGTAAGTAATAATTTGATCAGTATCAGGCCGTTTTAAAACATGTTTGTTTTCTAAACCGTCTTTTTCATACGTGAGTGATGGTGTAAATAGTTTTAGTTCGCTAACGAGCCGTAGTTTGTACTATATAGCCTTGCTTACGGATAGAGCTGCTATTTGTTAATACCTCATTTACCTTGTCTCTGTCAAGTTTAATCAACGTATTCACATTGTATGGAGTCGATGGTAGACTCATAAACCACGCAACACAAAACGTTATAGTCTAAGAAATATTTAATCATCAAGGGGGAAAAGGAAAGGTAAGGGGAACATGTGGATTTCCTGAGCACTGGGACCAGAGCCATAAGGTTAAGGTCGGTTAGTCCACAAAGAGCCACCCCTCCCTGGCAGTACTGCCATACCAGGGTAATGCCAAGGGGTGAGATCTCTCCCTAGGCCTCTTCTAAGATGTTATTATCACAATGTGTGCACTTGCACAGGTTGGTACATGGCAGCTCATACACTTTGCATGTACATTTTCCCCTGACAGTTTTTTTTTTTTGCAGGAGCAGTGAACAAGCTCAAGGATCGCCTCTGGAGCTGGTGGAAGTGACATCCAGTCCACCTCACAGCCATCTTCCAGCCATGATTGATTGGAGGAGGAATGTCTTGGTAACACTCCAGGCTCCTCCTGTGCACTGCAGCCAGGTTGCTTGCCCGCTGAATATGTATGTGCAGAGAGTCCTGGTTTGGAGGCAAGTCTCGTTCAGAACATCTGCCCGACTTGAACAATGTAGCCTGACTATCACACCCGGAAAATGGATGGAGACCTACAAGGGCGTCACACTTCTCCTGTCCAAAATGGCTGTGCAGTTTTGATAGATCTGTTATTTGGGACTCTCTCCCCTTTGCAGTGTTGAAATACAGGTTTGCATTGATGTGGCTACAGAAAGACAGTGCCAGAACAAAGACATCTGTGTCTGGGCTCATCACAATATTGGTCCAGGTTTTTGAGGCATGAGCGGCATGCAACAGCATCCTGGTGCCTGCCTCTTCTTGGATAGTTTTAAGCTCCTTGAGCTCTTGAATTTCTACGGTTGTATTCATCCGGATGGCATGGCATTGGCTGCCATGTGCCATGATGACTGTCACATTCCCAATTACATGGTCAAATTACAAATTACATGTGCAGAACAGGGATAACAAAAAATAAGGATTCATGGACATGTACAAAAAACACCAAAACAATGGAAAACGTCTGCAAAGACTAATTGGCAATGTGACAGTCATCATGGCACATGGCAGCAAATGCCATGCCATCTGGATGAAGACACAGATGTCTTTGTACTGGCACTGTCTTTTTGTAGCCACATCAATGCCAACCTGTATTTCCACACTGTAAAGGGGAGAGAGTCCCAAATAACAGATCTATCAAAACTGCACAGCCATCTTGGACAGGAGAAGTGTGACGCCCTTGTAGGTCTCCATCCATTTTCCGGGTGTGATAGTCAGTGCTCTGTATGGTGTTGGAAAATTAAAGCATACAAAAAACTAAATTAAGAAAAAGAATACATTGACCTATGACCTCTATGGACTGTCCTCTCAGGAAATGAATAAGGCCAGGGTTACATTGTTCAAGTCGGGCAGATATTCTGAGCGAGACTTGCCTCCAAACCAGGACTCTTTGCACAAACATATTCAGCGGGCAAGCACCCAGGCTGCAGTGCACAGGAGAAGCCTGGAGTGTTACCCAGACATTCCTCCTCCAATCAATCATGGCTGGAAGATGGCTGGGGAGCTCTATGAGGTGGACTGGATGTCACTTCCACCAGCTCCAGAGGCAATCCTTGAGCTTGTTCACTGCTCCTGCAAAAAAAAAACTGTGTCAGGGGAAAACGTACATGCAAAGTGTATGAGCTGCCATGTCAAAGTCTCTGCTAGCTATGTTGCTCTCGTAGATACGTGAGATGTATATGGGATGTGAGGGAATGATAAAGGTCTCTGATCCGATGAATAGTCCAGTCGCGTTGAAATAAGAAACGATGTCATTGGTCAGGGCGCAAAATTTTGCGCCCCAGGATCGAACTTTCATCCGCCAATGAGAAGCTGTCCTTGCTCAAATGTTGCAGAAAAGTATGAGAGCTCCCATTGACTTCCATTTGGCCGGCGCCCCTCCAGGGAGGAGGGGCTTATCTCAGTGATAACGAATGGCAATATATTATATTTGGTCACATTTAAGTGGTTGTTGGCAGGGGCTTACGGTCTCCCACACACATGTAACGCGTTAACACAGTACAGTTCCTATTTTAATTGTTTGGTATATAATGTTTTTTTTACTTTTTTTTTTTTTTCTCCATCTCAAAATTTTAGGAGGGGCGGCGCCCTTGCGCCCTGTATTGACGCACCGCCACTGATCATGACAGATAGAAAACACACCTGATTCTAAATCCTAATCGCTAATTGTGTTTCTTTAATAAATGACAGGGACAGGTCAACATCCTTTTCTCCTTATGGCCGTAAAACACACCTGATATTATCATAACAGACATAAAACACACCTGATATTATCATTAAAAAACACACCTGATATTATCAATAGGATATGAAACACACCTGATATTATCATTAGGGTATAAAACACACCTGATATTATCATTATAAAACACACCTGATATTATCATAACAGACATAAAACACACCTGATATTATCAATAGGA